>NW_008355786.1:2114412-2116946 GCF_000622305.1 Nannospalax galili | reverse complement strand
TATGTAAAATTGTCATGCTCGTGCTGTGCTAAACAACGAAGCTAAAGATCAAGGATATATCTAGACATTCCAGATAGAGCGAAAAGTTGTTTTTAAAAGTTAGCATAAACTCAATTGTGTTATATGGGTTTGAAATACAGTTAATAGCAAAGTCTGAGCAATTACTTTCTTTACCATGACATTTGTGGGATTAAGCCTTAAGCTCCATGAAAACGTGTTTGTGTGGCATTCAGTGAAGCTTGCTTCTGAAGCAGACCACTTGCTGCAGTCTGTGGCTCAGGAAGTAGAATGGAAGTGAAGGCAACATCAGGAAAAACCCCAGGGGATAAGATGTGAACTGGGAAGAAGCAAATTTGAATGTTTTCAGAGCAATTTTAAAAGGCACAAAATTGAATCAAAGTGTCATTTTAACGGCCCATCAATTCCCTAACTAAGGATGTTGAACAGTTTTAAAGGTATTTCTTAGCCATTTTTGTTTCTTATTTTGAGAATTCCCTGTTCATATTCATAGCCCATTTTCAAATTGGGTCTTTTGTTTCCTTAACTCTTTTTTTTTTGAGTTCTTTGTGTATTTTGGATATTAATCTTCTGTCAGATGTATATCTGGTGAATATTTTCTCCCATTCAGTGGGTTTCTTCTTCCTCTTCCCCTCCTTAGTTGTTTCTTTTGCTATACAGAATCTCTGTGATTTAATAAGGTCCCACATATTGATTGTTGACTATCAGCTCCTGAGCAGCTGGTGTCTAGTTTAGAAACTCCTTTCCTATGCCTATATCTTAGAGGTTGCTGCCTATGTTGTCTTCTAGTCATTTCCGAGTTTCGATTTTATATTGAGGAAGGGGCAGAGAGAGGGTTAATGCACACCTCAGTTCTCACCAGTGAGGCCTTCATGTACATCAAAGTGTGATACACATAGAACATCTGAACTGGCCAAGTTTTGTAGAATAAGAGACTGTAGAATACAGGATGGGAACCTCACCCACCCATGGCTCAGGGACCATTGACAACAGACACCAAAAAGATCCAGAACATTATAAGGGAGTACTTTAAAAACTCATACACTACTCAATTTCAAAACCTAAAAGAAATGGATAAGTTTCTAAAATCATGGGTATGACTAAAACTAAACCAAGAAGACATCAGCAGCTTAAACAGACTCATAACACATATGGAAATTGAAACAGTAATACCTCCTGGTAAAAAAAAAAAAAAAAACCTTACCAGATGGATTTCTAGCAGAATTCTACCAGAAATTTAAAGAAGATCTATATCCAATACTATTTAATTTATTCAAAAAGATAGAAACATGAGCCTTTGTTCAGAGACTGCAGATCTGTTACCTAGTACTGGGCGTCTCCCAGGTGTATGTTCTTTATGCCTGACCAGATGAGCAACACTGCAGTAGCCTCCATCTGTTACAAAAAGAAGCTTCTTTAATGAGTGTTGTATGGCATGATTGTAGCTCTAAGGGAGGTCTCTTCTATCTTGCACTGCATTCCCTTCCAAGCAGCCCCTAGGTATATGTATGCATTAATGTTCAGACACTCTACACAAATTTCTCATAGGGTTTCTATGGCAGCACTTTTATCTCTAGGTTTGCTAGCCCCCCAAGATTCACTCATCTCTACATTTTCTTCTCCCGTCCAGTCTCTCTCTTCCCTCCCTTCCTAGTCAAAGTGCCTCCATTATTCCCACCCTCTCCCCAATATGTCCATATTCCCACCATTTTTCCTTTCCTGACATCCCTTGCTCCCTCAAACTATGGTCCCTTTCATGTCTCTTGTTCTTCTCCTCCCTGCCAATTACTATTTTTCCACCTCCCTCAGGCAGCATCTGCTCCTAATTAACTCCCTTTCAGGTTGTTTGTTTTCCTTTACTTCCATGTATAGTTTTCATTTAAAGGGCTCCTGCTGTTACATCAGAATTTAAATAATCAAAATCCACAAATGAGGGAAAATATATATTGCTTGCTTTTCTGCATTTGTTGTATTTCACTTAGTAAAACACTATCTAGCACCACCCATTTACCTTTAAGTTCCTTAATCTCTGAGTAGAATTCCATTGAGTAGATGCACCACATTTTCATTAACCATTTGTCAGTGGAGGAACATTTATGTTGTTTCCATTTCTTACCCATTGTGAAGAGAGGAACAACAAACATGGATGTATTGCTACCTCTGTAGTATGATGACTGCTTTGAGTATATGCCAAGGAGTGGTATCACTAGATATTATGGTAGGTTTTTATTTTTTGAATGTTGACCACACTGCTTTCCATAGTGGTTACACACGTTTGCATTCCCACCAGCAGTGAATGAGCACTCCTCTTTCTCCACATCCTCTTTAGCATTTGGAGTCTTTTGTTCTCTTAATCTTGGCCAGTCTGCCTGGGATAAGGTGAAATCTTAATGTGGTTTTGATTTCCATTTCTGTAATTACTAAAGATGTTGAGCAGTTTTTAAGGTGCTTCTTAGAGATTTTTATTTCTTCATTTGAGAACTTTGCTTAGGGCTATCACCCCTCTTTTTACTGGG
>NW_008355786.1:2069658-2114149 GCF_000622305.1 Nannospalax galili | reverse complement strand
TCAGATGTATATCTGGTGAATATTTTCTCCCATTCAGTGGGTTTCTTCTTCCTCTTCCCCTCCTTAGTTGTTTCTTTTGCTATACAGAATCTCTGTGATTTAATAAGGTCCCACATATTGATTGTTGACTATCAGCTCCTGAGCAGCTGGTGTCTAGTTTAGAAACTCCTTTCCTATGCCTATATCTTAGAGGTTGCTGCCTATGTTGTCTTCTAGTCATTTCCGAGTTTCGATTTTATATTGAGGAAGGGGCAGAGAGAGGGTTAATGCACACCTCAGTTCTCACCAGTGAGGCCTTCATGTACATCAAAGTGTGATACACATAGAACATCTGAACTGGCCAAGTTTTGTAGAATAAGAGACTGTAGAATACAGGATGGGAACCTCACCCACCCATGGCTCAGGGACCATTGCAGAAGAGGAGGCAGAAAGATTGTAAGAGCTGGAGCTGATTCATGAATGTATCAGGTGGAGGCACCCAGACCAGTGGGGTCTTGCTTATGTCTGCCTGTGGTAGTGGTGGTGTCCAACAAAGGTCCCATGTCACCTCAATTATACAAGGGCCCAAAGGGGAGGTGAAAATATGTGTCATGTCAGCACTACATTGAGAAATATTTAAGACTGGTTGCTGCTGGGTGAGGGAGAGTACAACTCACATATGACCACTGGATGAGCTGAATAGACTCCAGTGTACTAATTTAAACTGAAAGACATTTGGGTGCAAACACCTGAATGAATAGACCTCAGCATATGTGGGAGAGTGCATAGGGTTCAGTGTGGGGGAGGTAATGGATGAGGGAGGGGGTCTAGATGTGAGTGGGAAATATCATATGAAATTTTAAAAGCTTAATAGAAAATACCTAAAATATAGAAACAGAGGGAGAACTTCCAAATCCTTCTATGAAGCCAGCATCACTCTAATACAAAAACCAGGTAAAGATACAACCAAAACAGAAAACTATAGACCATATCTTTATTGAACATAGATGTAAAAATTCTCCACAAAATATGTGCAAACTACACAAAGACACACATCACAAAGATCATCTATCATAATCAAGTCAGTTTTATTCCACAGATGCAAGCATGGTTCAATATATGTAAGTCAATAAACACCATACATTATATAAATGGACACAGCGAAAAGAACCACATGGTCATCTCAGTAGATATCTCTACATGATTCCATATGATAAACTAAAGGGTACAAACAAGAAACAGTGCCACCAAACAGGAGAAACCTTCTTTTGCTTTGTTGTCCAGGGTGGTAAAGGGACTCCAAAAATTATTCAGCCTATTGCTACAGCCCTTGATGGCCTCTCAGAACTTGAAGGTAAGACACTACTGATAAAGACAGAGCATGCTTTGGACACAGGCTTGGAGCAATAGAGCTACAACTGACCTGAAACCACTTCTCATGATGGCTAGCTCTCATAGCTCTGGAAAGAGCTATGAAGGTGCCAAGAGAAAATATCAATGGATGATCCAACGTCAGCTTCAAGAACAAATAACCACATCAATGGCCAGCAGAGCATGTATTGACAAAATTCAACATGAATTTATGTTCAAAGCCCTAGAGGGAATTGGACTGCAGGGAACATACCTTCACTTAATTAAAGCTACATGCAACAAACCCAAAACCAACATCATTCGAAATGGAAGAAAAACCAGAAGCATTCCCATTAAAATCAGGAACCAGACAAGGCTGTCAACTATTTCCACTACTTTGTAATATAGTGCTTGAAACTTTTGCAAGAGCAAAGACAAGATAAGGAAGTTAAAGTAGCAAAAATTAGAAAAGAATAGGCCAAATTATCCCTTTTTTCCAGACGATAAGATATTACATCTAAGAGATGCCAAAAATTCCACCAGATAATTCCTAGAAATGGTTAACACTTTCAGTAATGTGGCAGGTTACAAAATTAATCTGTAAAATTCAGTAGCCTTTCTGTTTACCAATAACAAGCCATCACAGAAACACCACATGGAAACACTCCCTTTCACAACAGCATCAAAAAAATTTAAATGAAATGAAACAACTCAGAATAAATCTGATCAAAAATATAAAGACTGCTACAATGATAATTTTAAATATTTAAAGAGAGAGATTGAGTAAGATACCAGAAGATGAAAGGACGTTCCATGCTTATATACTGGAAGAATTAATATTGTGAAAATTACCATCCTACCAAAAGCAATTTATAGATTCAATGCAAATCAAAATTGCCAAGACATTCTTCAAAGAATTGGGGAAAAATCATAATATTCATATAGAAGCACAAAAGACCCCAGATAGCCAAAGAAACCCTTAGCACTAAGAACAATGCTGGGCAGATTACTATACAAGATATTAAACTATATTACAGAGCTATAATAACAAAATCAACTTGGTACTGGCAAAAAATAGACCTATAGATCAATGGAACAAAATTGAAGACCTAAATATGAGCACATGCAATTTCAGCCACCTGATATTTGACAAAGGGGCAAAGAATATTCACGGAAGGAAAGACAGCCTCTTCAGCAAATGGTGCTGACAAAACAGGATCGCTCTCTGTAGAAGACTGAAACTACACTCCTATCTTACACCTTGTACAAAAGTCAACTCCAAATGGAACAAAGACCTAGATGTGAAACCAGAAAGTCTGAAACTGTTAGAAGGCAAAGTTGGCAGAAACCTACAAGATATAAGCATAGAAATTGATTTTTTAAACCAAACATGAATTTCTCAGGAAATAAGGTCAACAATAAACAAGTGGGATATCATTAAAATAAAATGCTTTTGTACATCAAAAGAAACAACCAAAAAAGTGAAAAGAAACCCCACAGAGTGGGAGAAAACCTTCACCAATGATACATCTGACAGAGGATTAACATGTAGAATAGATAAATAATTCAGAAAACAAAAAATAAAGAAAGCAAGTAACCCAATTAAAAGATGAGCTAAGGATACGAACAGAGAGTTCTCAAAAGAAGAAATAAAGATGGCTAAGAAACATCTAAAAGGTGTTCGATATCATTTGTAATTAGGGAAATGCAAATTAAAGTTACTTTAATATTTCATCTTACCCCAGTCAGACTGGCTAAAACCAAGAGAACAAATGATACCAAAGTTTGGAGAGGATATGGGGAAAGTGGAATGCTCATCTATGGCTGGTCGGACTACAAACTTGTGCCACCCCTATGGAAAGGAGTGTGGAGAATCCTTAAAAAACTAAAAATGAACCTTTCATTTCACCCTGTTATACCATTCCTTGGCATACACCCAAAGGACTCATCTTATTGCAGAGACACTTCTACAAAGAAGTTTTGCTGCTGCTCCTTTCATAATAGCTAAGAGATGAAGGCAATCTAAATATCCCTGAACTGACAAGTGGATAATGAAATGTGGTACATTTACACAATGGAGTTCTACTCAGTGGTTAAAAAAGATGAAATCATGAAATTTGCAGGGAAATGGATGGAAATGGAAACTGTTAAACTAAGTGAACTATCAAAGACCCAGAAAAAAAAACAATATTTGTTCTCCCTCACGTGTGGATCCTAGCACTGAATTCTTATAAGTGAGTATGTATGCAGACATAACCGTAGGAACCAGGATAATGAAAAGGATACAGGGAGATAAAGGAAAAGAAAGAACTTGAGAGGGAATAACAGTAGAAAATAGGTGCTACTAAGGGAGAAATGGATAAAATGGGTTTATCTAAATTAGAGAAGGGAGGGTTATACAGGAATCTTGGGGATCAAGGGAAATAAGGAGATCAAGAGAGGTGGGACCATAGGTGATGGGTATAATCAAGGGAGAAACAAGGAAATGGGGGCAATGTAAGTGGGGAACCCATGAAGTAAGCATAAGAGAGAGAGAGAGAGAGAAAGTAAAAGTAGGGCAAGGCTATGAACTCTTAAAATCTACCCCCAAGAACTTGCTTCATTCTGCTAGGCCACACATCCTAAAGACTCCATGACCCTACCCAAACATCACTACTAACTGGTGATCAAGTGTTCCAATATGTAAGATTATGGGGGACATTTCTCATACAAACCACATTTCCATTTTATACTTTCTTGTTACTTATATATTCATTTATTCATTTATTGACTTAGTCTGTAATTTATACTTCAGGTAACCACTCCATCTTGGTGGGGAGACATGGTGGCAGAAGCAGCTGAAGGAGAAAGCTAAGTGCTCACATCTTCAAAAACACACAGGAAGCACAGAGAACAGCTATTAGTTGAGCAAGACTATGAACTCTCAAAGCCCTCCCCCAATGATGTGCTTCTTCCAACAAGGTCACACCTCCTAATCCTCCACAAATAATGCTGCCAACTGGGGACCATATCCCAATTGTCTAAATACATGAACCGATGAGGGACATTTCTCTTTCAAACCACCACAGGAATAGTAACTACTCTCTTTTAATTGCTATCTTCATGGCATATCTTTATACAACATTTCCCCTTCTGTTTCTCTAAGTCTTTCAACAGATGCAGTAGTGGCAATCTTATCTTGGGGGCAATCAACAGCTACCTAATTTGAATGTTTAATTTTGAAAATGCAGTTTTCCTTCAAAGTTTTCTTTATACTTATCCACTGAAAAATGAATCTATCCCTGTCTTTCCAAACTTAAAAATGTGTTAACATAAGCATAATTTAATACACATGGTTGGAGTGGTCATAGATCTTTAAAAAAAAAAAACCCAAGACTGTCACATCGCTAGCCTAATGTGATTTCTTACTATGCACAAAATACATATCCTTATACTTACAGACAAATATCCCAATCACCACTCATTAAGGAAGCTCATTTGCACTAGTCAGACTACTGTTACCAAGTACCACAATTGGTCACACATGGGTATTTTCTATAAATTGCCCAGGCCTAAGTGATACATCTACAATGCAACCTCTACACCTAAGGGTCATGGAACAAAGAACAGGGATAGAGAAGACACTAAGTCTGCTGGATAGCTTTCTGGTCAACTTAACACAACTGGGTTGAGGGAGCCTCAATTGGGGAATTGCCTTCATTGGGCTAGCCTGTGGCCATGTCCATGGGGCAACTTCTTGATTATTGAGTGATGTGGGAGGGCCCAGCCCACTGTTGATGGTACCAACCCTGGGCAGATGGGCCTGTGTTGCATAAGAAAGAAGGCTGAGTAGGGTCCAGGGGAGCAAGCCAGTAAGCAGCATTCCTCCATGGCCTGTGCTCCAGTACCTGGCTACAGGTTCCTGCCCTGTATTTCTACCTTGGGCTCCTGGATGAACTGTGACCCAGGATATGTAAGCTAAATAAATGCTTTCCTCATCAAGTTGGTAGTGGTCAGAGTGTTTTGTTATAGGAATGAAGAAACAAACTAGGATAGAAATTGATACCAGAGAGTGGGGTATTTCTGTAACAGACCTGATCCACTTGTTTTGTGGAGGATTGCGGAAGTGTTTGGAACTTTGGGCTGAAAAAGCCACTGAGTGCTCAGAGTTCGTTGCTGTGGAGCTTGGAACAGTTCTTCTGAAAGAGTTGTAGAAAATGGAGGCCTGGCTTATGAAGCTTCAACGGGAGGCAGAGACTATCAGGGCTGTCTGTGTGATATTTTGAATTGATAATCTGTGGATTCTGGTTGCCTGGGGCTGAAGAATCAGCAGTGATTAAGAAGAGAGTAGAACCTGAAGTAAAACCTTTGCTTTACTGGGACAATTGATGCTGGATACCTGGGGTGAAAAATCAGCTGTAAGTAACAAGAGACCAGTATCATTGGTGTGAAGTCTTCTGGGAGGTATTTCTTCATGGTCAGCACACAGAGTGACCTGTGCCTCTATCTCAATCTGGAAGCAGGACTTGGTAATGTATAAGAGTCTCCTGCATGGTTCTGGTGTTGAAATCATGAAGAAGTTACAGAGTGCAGCTGAGTCTTGGCACTCTGGGAGGCCAGGAAAGGCCATAGGTGAAAGTGCAGCTTCACTTGCAGTGAGAATCCCAGGATTGAAGGGGTCATGGAGAGAATCTGAGGCTTTGCAGTTCAAGAGGCAAGAAGAGGCCATTGGTGAAGGTGTGGCCTCATTTTCAGTGGAGACCCCAACTTTTTGGAGATGCCAGGACTGTGGTACAACCATCAACATCAGCAGTAGGTGTCGAATGTAGCTGGCCTGGGTCTGCGAGATGAGCTGTGTGTGCTGTGGATGGCAGAGTCAGAGAAGTGGAGCTGACAGAACCCTTCAGAATCCAGAAGATCATGAGTGAATCCCAGATGTCCAGGCTTGAGCTACTTTGTGGGGCTTTGGTTTTGCTTGTGTGCCCAATTTTTCCCTTTGAAATAACACAGTTCTTGCTTTGGATTTTACAGAAGCCCACCCACATTGAAGAGACTTTTAAAAGAGACTATGGAGTTTTTAGTGTTTGGATTTTTTTAAGGACTGTGGGTTTTTTAAGGTTGTACTGTCTTATGTTGTGATATTAATGTTAACATCATATCTTTGGGGCAAGAAATGGAAAGGTTATTATTTAATAGTGTTGCGTTTGTGTGTCAAGTTGACAAGGGGTCAATTGTTCTGGATAGTTTTAGTGTCAACTTGATACACCTGGGTTGAGGGAGCCTCAATTGGGGAATTTCCTTCATTGGGCTAGCCTGTGGCCATGTATGGGGAAAATTCTTGATTATTGAGTGATGTGGGAGGGCCCAGCCCACTGTTGGTGGTACCAACCCTGGGCAGATAGGCCTGTGTTGCATAAGAAAGCAGGCTGAGTAGGGTCCAGGGGAGCAAGCCAGTAAGCAGCATTCCTCCATGGCCTGTGCTCCAGCTCCTGCCTCCAGGTTCCTGCCCTGAGTTCCTACCTTGGGCTCTTGGATAAACTGTGACCCAGTATATGTAAGCTAAATAAACCCTTTCCTCCCCAAGTGGTAGTGGTTAGAGTGTTTTGTTACAGGAATGAAGAAACAAACTAGGACACTAAGGAATTGCTTAGGTGTCAATAATGAAGCTCCTTCATGCAGCAGAATGCCAGGGACAATAAAGGTCACAAATAGCAAAAGTGTAGAGATCACGAGTCTGCTGTGTCATAGTCCTTGGACAAGATTCTTTTATTAAACTTCAATAATCCAAGGCTCAGGAACCATCTTAGAAGAGAGGGCAGAAAGATTGTATGAGCCTGGGAGGAGGTACATGACCATATGGAAAAAGAGTCCTACAAGGTCCTGGAAACCTGCTCATATGATTCTGAGGCAATGGTGTCAGCATACACAAATCCCATGCAAACTCAGTCAGACAATAACCCAGCACAGAACTTGGATAGTAAACAGAAGACCTCAATCTTATCTACAGGAATGTTGGGACTGATTGCTGCCAGATGAAGAAGAGTTGATCTTCCTAAAAGAAAGGCCTCTAGATAGGCTGACCAGACTCCATGGATGGACTTACACTGGAGAATGGCTGGGGATATTGACAACCCACTGGGCCTTAACAGGGACTACAGAGTATATGGACTCCAGTGGTGGTGGGGGCCTATGGAAGGGTGCCTGTAGTGACAGGGGTACAAAGATGATTAAGATTGTTTGAGATAATCTGTATGAAATACACATAAAATACAATGAAATACATATTTTTAAAAAGAACACTATGATAAAATGGATTACACTAGAATAAAACAAATTTCTACTGTTAGGTCCTGGCACTTAATGGAAAAATATACAACATAAAACATAAATAAATGTGAAAAATTACAAATGATGACTCCTAATGAAAATAATGAAATAAAACTCAACAATGTCTCACTAACTTAAAGTCTCTTACAACAAGACCTGTACCCAATATTCATATATGTAGGAACAATAATTTTCACTTATAAGTCCAAAACATGGCAGGCATGTTCAGCAGGGAGAGAGGGAGAGGATAGATAAAAAATGCCTAGGTAGTTTTATCATACACTATTTCTATAGGAGTCTATGTGTATAGCTAAAGGCTACATAACAAGAAACAGTTCCAGACAGGAGAAACCTTCTTTTAGGTTGTTGGCCAGGGAGGTCCAGAAGACTCCCAAATTTATACAGGCTGTTGTCACAGCACTTGATTAACTCAAAGAACTTGTGGGTAAGACCCTACTGCTGAAGAAAGAAAGTACTTTATTCAGACACAGGATTTGGAACAATTGAGCTGCAGTGGACCTGAAACTACTTCCCCTGAAGGCTAGCTCTCGTAGCTTTGGATAGCACTAGGAAGGTGCCAATGTAAAACATCAATTGATGGTGTGACACCACCTTCAAGACCAAAAGAACACATCAATGGCCAACACAGCATGTGATATTGGTGCATTAGTGGCACTTTAATCTTGGGCCAATCAATAGCTATCTGACTGGACTAAAAGTCCACTCAACGGATTGAAACATAAGTGTGATACTATAAACATAACTAAAGACACATCGATGGAGAAGTCATAGATCTTAGAGAAAATTCCAAATCTGCCACATACCTGGACTAATATAATTTCTTACTATGTGCAATTTATGTATCCTTACACTTAGAGTCAAGTATCCCAGTCACCGCCCCTCAAAGGAGATTCTTTTGCATCAGACAGAGATTATTGAAGTTGGTCTTCATTAAGGATTTAGATAGGTTAATGAGACTCCAGTAGATGAACTAACAACAACTGACATCAGGGAACACAAACTTGACTTGATAGGTATTACCCATATCTGAAATAGTGCATGAAATCCAGTAAGGCATCTTTGGGGGATGCTGACAGGGGAGAGGTTCTAAATATGTTTAAGATGTATTTTAGGTAATGCACAAAATTCAATTTAACCATTCAACAAAATAGAATACTATTCAGTTATTAAGAAATATAAAGCCATTATTTTCAAAGGAAATTAGACTGAACAAGAAAAATAAGCAGATTCAAAAATGCGTGCATGATATAATTTTCTGGCATGTGGAATCTAAAATGACAAAAAGTGAGAAGACACAAACTTAGGAGGGTGAAAGAGGTAAAGTGCCAGACCTAAGCACAGGCTGCCTTGAGACCGCAGCCCACACTTCCACAAAAGAGCAAACCTATAATCTGACCCTGGACCTAGAGACTGATGATGCGACTGGCCTGGATGAGGGGATCTATCAGGGAGCGACACACCAGCTTATGGGACACTAGGGACAGGGGGAGAGATATATAAGGCCTGCCCTTCCCTGCAATAAACAAGTCTGCAGCACCTCGCTTATTGCCTGCTTCCACCCAACTCCCGGTGTCTGTGTTGACTCCACACCATTCACCCCCACCTCAGCCAGAACCCTTGTAAACCTGCAGTTCTTCATGGACTGGACCCGTGAGGAAACCTGCTACAGATGGCACCTAAACAGGGTTCTCAGTCCCCCAGCATTGGTGACGCCCCTAACTTCAGTCTGTTCGGTGAGTAGGCCCCAGGTTTTGTCTGTCCCTTTGGCTGCTCGAGGGTGAGCCAGTGACCCCCTCCTCTGTTCCTTCTACCCTGTTTGTCATATTTGTTGTTAAATAAGGAAGACATACTCCACCACATGGTCCCGAAATCCACTTCGGCACCTTTTATTCCTTGGCTCATCCTGGTGAGTTCACATAAGGGCTGATCCACCCCAAACTCAGGGCCCAGGCATCGGGTCAGCCTGTTTCATGTCCTGGAGACACCACATGAGCATATGGCTAAGGGTGTCATGGCCCTCAGAAGTCCCTCACAAAGCACAAGACATTTGGATCCGATACACCTCTTCATGTCGGGGAGGTTTACATCCAAGTGGCTCATGGTCCTTGTTTGCTTCGTTTGTGCCCTCTTGTTAGTCACCCTTGTGTTTTAATTTTATGGTGAGTTTCCCTTCATGGGACCTTCCCACGATGGGCAACCTACCACCACAGTGCATGGGACCACAAATGGCAGCACTCAAATTGTTCCTTAGAACTCAGGGACTGAAAGTTAAACCAAAAGATATTGAAATTTTCTGGGATGAAGCCACTAACTTGGCCCCTTGGGTCTCTCCCAAGAATATGTGGGATCCTGACCTCTGGATGTGGGTCCTTTTCTTGGCCCAAAAAAGGGAGTCATTCCCCCTGCCTATTTTATCACAATCCTTTTAGCCATCATTGCCAGCCTTAAGTCCTCCTCCTCTGAAGAAGTCATATCAGTCCACAATAAGCATTGTCAGGGTCAGGCCAGTGTAGACCTTGTCATTACTTCAACCCCTGCTGACCTTGATATGGGAACCAGCCCTGAAGTTGATCCAGACAAGGAAGAGCACCCTTGCCTCTACCTCAGACCCTGTTTTCAAAGCCATAACAATCAGAGACACTGCCACCCCAGTACTCCTGGAAAGAACTATGTTTTGCCTGCTCTGATGCACCTTCTGCTCATTATACGCCCCCCAATGGCCAGCCCACCCCTTGCTGTCCCTTGCCAGCCATTGTCCTTCTTTCCAGTTAATGTCAGCCCAAATGCTGTGCAACAGCCATAGGTGCCCACCACTCTCACAGACCTTGCACACATCTGCAAAGCCACCAATGAATCATCCCTGATTCCCCATATTTTGAGCAAGTTCACCAATGGGCCATGCAGTTACAGATCCATAACGATTGGTATAACTATTAAAGGCAGTTTTGGAGCCCTCAGTCTTCCTGGGCTGGTGCTCGGCTTAAAATCAGACACGTCTCAACCTTCAATGTGGCATTAATATTGCTCTGGATATGCTCACAGGACATGACAATATATTGACCACATTTTCCAGTCCACTATTGGCCTTCATGCTTACTACCAACAAATTAGTGACCTGGCCATCAAGGCCCTTAAATGTTGCTTCCCCCGTGACCCACAGGCATTCTTCTGCAATTTGATTCAGCAGCCAGGGGAGTCCTTCATGGACTTCCTCACCCATGTATCTGGGGCAGGGGAATGGAGGGTGGAGCCTGCACCCACCTGCGATATGCTTATCAAACAACTGGCATGGGAGGGCCTAAATACCACTACCTGCAATGCGATCGCGCCTGTCCACAATGATGATATTCATAAATTTGTACTCACCACTAGAGAACTAGACCCCAGGACAGGGCCCATCGAGGCCCTGACCACCTCCTTGAGGCACTCTTATTACAAGGAAGACCCATGCCCTCTGATTCAAATGATGGCTGCTGGAACTGTGGGAGGACAGGACACTTCCACAGGGACTGCCTGAGCAACAGAGTTCATCCCAAGACCCACTGCCCCAAATGCAAAAAGGGATTCCATTGGGCAAAAGATCATAGGTCACGGTCTCAATCAGTCTTGGTTCCTTTAAACTACACCTGAGGTGCCCCTCAGTCCCACAAGTAAGAGGGAGAATGACACAGGTTTTATGGACCCTTCCAATTCTTAATCATTCCCCCTTAATAACTTTATTTCTGGATGGGATCACTGCGAAGGGCCTAGTGAACACAGGAGTCGATGTCACCATCATCACTGAGAGCGAGTCTCTTTGGTTCCCCCATTGGAAATATCAGCCTGGCCCACCCATTAAGGGAGTGGGGGGCAGCCAGGGCACAAAGCTGATCATCCACCCAGTACACTGGAAGGACTTAGATGGGAGTAAGGGCACATTCAGTCCCATAGTGACCAACGTTCCCAGCAACTTGTGAGGTCGAGATGTCCTGAACAACATGGGTGTGGTCCTTCCCACAGATGATCAGGCCTTTTATGATGATGTCATAGCCCGTGATAAACTTGGTTTCTCTGGGAGAAATCAGAGCCCTGACCAGCACCCCCAATTCTAAGGGCCACTGCCCTCCCTGGGACATCTCCTAAGGAGTCTCCCACACGTATCATGCTTAACTGGCTCTTGATAGATGTGATCTGGGTGGAGCAGTGGCCTCTTATAGAACCTAAATTGTCTATCCTCAAAAATTTGGTCCAGGAACACCTGGACCTCAGACATATGGAACAATCCACTAGTAAATATAATACTCTAATATTCATTATTAAAAATAAAAATGGCCATTTTAGATTGCTTCAGGGCTTATGCGCCATTAATGACCAAATGGAAAAAATCAGTTCGACACAGGCTGGCTTGCCTCACCCTGACACTATTCCTCCTTCTTATTATATCATAACACTTGATATTAAAGATTGCTTCTTCTCAATCCTATCCCCCCCCCCAGATCGTAATCACTTTGCATTTATGGCTTGGGAACCAACCTTCCACAAGCCGGCCCTCAGATATCAATGGAAAGTCCTTGCCCAAGGAATGAAAACCAGTCCTACTCTCTGTCAACTTTTTGCCTCATGAGCCACTTCAGCCATCCCTCACAGTGTACAATTTATTCACTATATGGATGGCATTCTGTTGTCCCACCCTAACCCACAATTTCTCTGCAAGGTAACCGGAGACTTACTCTCCCACCTATTGTCCCTTGGCTTGTCTATTGCCTTAGATAAGTTACAGGAGGTGCCTCCTTATGCCTTTTTGGGGCATACCATTTTGGTCGGCATATGCTTATGCCCCCTGCCTTTAATTCAAAGCTGGTCTATACACTAGCCGATTTTCAACAACTCTGTGACACCATAAATTAGATTGAACCGTTCTTACCCATTCCCTGGCAGGAATTTAGGATGCTGTTTTCTCTTTTGGCGGGCCCCACCTGCCCTTCAGCAAAGATTAACTTAACTCCCCTGGCCATTATTGCAAAAGATCACTGAGTTACTCTCATCAATAACCCTCAACAGATATGAGCCCTTACAACCCCTACAGGCTTTCGTGCTATTGACTTCTTCTGGTTTCCTTGGTGCCCTTTGGCAGACTGGATCCATCTTTCATACTTGGAGCTCCAGCAGGTTTCCTTCAAGTTTGATCTGGCCTTTAACCTGCTAGTCAAACTGCACACTCAAGCTCAAAGTAACTTCAATAGAGAACCCGACACTACCGTGACCCCTTTTCCCCTCCGTAGCCTACAGGCACTCTGGGCCAATTCTGTAAGTTTTCAGACTATGATGTCAGGCTTCCCTGGCACCATTGACAATCACCTGCCCAAAGACAAAAGAATCCAGGCCCTTCTCAGATGCTTAAAGTTAAGCCCCACAGCACTCTTTCTTCCCCAATTCCCCAAGCGACCATTACCTTTTCAGATGCTAATAACAAGAACTTTGGAGTCCTGATACATCATCCTGAAAAACAGGACGTCACCCACATTGTCCATAATCCTGGCTCTGTCCAGTTGGGAGAACTTCTTGCTATACTTAAAGCTTTAGTAAAGTGCCAGGATGAACCCCTAAATCTCTTTTCTGATAGTGCCTATGTTGTTCAGGTCATCCATCGCCTTTTCTCATGTTAAAAACTCCTCCACCCCACTCCACCTCACTACAGTCAAGCTACAGGAATGCCTAGAAAATAGAAGTCACCCATGGTACATCTCACATATTTGCTCACATACTGCCCTTCCCAGAATCCTAGCTCAGAGGAATGCCACCACAGATGCCCTGATCATGGCAGTCCAGTCTAACCTGTTAGAAAAAGCAAGAGCTTTACATTAGCAATTCCACCTGTCCCCTCAGAGTATTCATAAACTCCTCCCAGAAATCCCTGTGTCCCAATGCAAGCAAGCACCTTGTCTGCTCATGTGCTACCTGTGCCCCACTCATGCTTCTTGAGCCCCTTAACAGGGGAGGAGTGATTCCCCCATGGTTTGATACCCAATGCCATTTGGCAGATGGATGTAACTCACTACCTCACTTTTGGAAAATTGAGATTCATTTGTTATAGTTGACACATGCTCCTCCCTTGCTTATGCTTTAGCTCTCTCAGGGGAAAAGCCTATACATGCCATTAAAGCTATAAAGTCCACCACCATGTTAATCATGGGCATACCCTGGGTGCTTAAGACTGATAATGAGCCCACTTATTCCTCTCAAGAATTCAATAAATTTGTTTCCTCCTGGGAAATCAAACATACTTTTGGTATTCCCTATAACCCACAAGGACAAGACATTGTTGAAAGGACCAACAGGACACTTAAGTTCCTCCTGGCTAAAAGCCCCTCGGCTGAGGCCAAACTTGACCCCTATTTGGACCTTACTGAGGCTTTGTTTCACCTAAATTTCCTCATGTTTGACAACCAGGGTCTCAGTCCAGCATACGAACATTGGTCCTCTTTGCCTCGGGCTATGCCTCTGCCACTAGTTAGGTAGAGGGATCCTATTTCATTCCTGTGGCAGAAACCAGCCCCCGTCCTGACACAAGGATGAGGATACACTTGTATTTTTCCACAGGACGCTATGGCCCCATTCTGGATTCCATTGAGAGACATCCAACCAGCTGAGGAAACCCATCTGGAGACCAGGCCTGACTGTGAGTTTGATAAGCCATGACATCCTTTTCTGGCTTCGTTATCTTTGGCACCCTGTTGTCCTTTGGCTGTGCTTCTCCCCAGGCTTGAGATCTCTGGGCACTGGTCCCCTTAACACCTCTGATCCTCCCTGTAGATAAACAGTCACCCACTTTCCCACTTCTCTTTACTACTAATGAATACCTCGGTCTCCCCACCATGGAATGCATTCATGTGCAGGTCCCATAAATGGCACATGGTCCCTTGCAGGATGACTCTGCTTCAGCCCAGCCCTTAACCCCTCCTCCCCTAATGCCTCTCACTGTCACTCCATCTTTGACATCACAACAGGAGACTTTCATGGAAACCTAAGCCAGGGCTCTTTATGGGGCCTCAAAATCTAGTCTCCCTTAGCAAAAGACACTTCAGAGACGACAGTATTCTTCATGTCCTCTGGGGCCACCATCCCTCCCCCCCAAGGGTCAGGAATTCTCCTGGTCCCAGTGCCCTCCCACCCATAAACTTCCCACCACATTGTGCTTTCCTATTCCATGGGAACACGGCCTCCTGCTCACTCCTGAAGGTATGTTCCTCTTTACGGATTATGATGGATGCCCCCAGGCTTCCTCCCTGGCAGCCTGGAGACACCTTGTCTCTACAAAACCTTACTCCTATGTCTACCCTGACCACAGGTGTAAAGACACTGTCAGGGGGTCCTGGGAGACCTGTGGGCTGGTGGTGGAGCCTTCTTTAATGGTACATATATGGACAATAACTCAGAGACGGGTTCCTCGGGTGTTGCAGACCCAAGTTGGACACCTAATAATATCTCTGTTAACATCTCCCATTCAATCTCCTCCTCATCTGTTTGACCACCGTTTGCTCTGCTCCTTGCTAATTTCTCAGATGACCTGGGGGAATACCTTTAACTCTCCCTTGTTAACTGCACTCTCTCGGCATGCTGGATTTTCCCTGCCTCTCTTGTTCTCTTTGTGCATGAACCAGTGGCACTCTGGGTTCCCATTCCTAATGACACTCATTTCCATGCTGTCACCCTCATGGAGCAGATGGCTATTCAGACCTTCCCCTGGGTCAAGAGAGATTTTGTTATTACCATGACAATTGTCACTGCCATTATCCTTTCCTTAGGGGCTGTCGCCACTGCTGCTGTTTCTATCATTCAATCTTCCAGTGCTGTGGAAACACTCAATGAGGTCATATCCAAAACCTCTGTGGCCTTACACACTCAATCTCTTATTAATCAACACCTCTTCCAGGCCATTTCTGTCATCCAACAACAGGTAGACCATTCAGAGAGGAGATGGTGATCATCAAACAAGTGACGCTAATGGCCTGTGACCCACGGTTCAAAGCCTTGTGTCTCACACCTTACAAAGTAGATAACCTCGCTAGGGCCAGGATGAAACTCTCACAGTACATCCATGGCCACTAGAGCCAAAAGTTTCTGAACTACTCCACCTTGCTCACTGAACAGATCATCTACCTAAATTATACACGGGCTCAGACATTAGATATAAACTCTGGGTTCCTCAACAAACATTGGTCAAACTTAAAAGCTTTGTTTGACTCTTCATGAATCTTTACTTATTTACTCTTGGATATCATAGTCTTAATTCTTTTCTTGCTCATAAAATGCCTTTTTCTATGCTTCTGCAGAAAATCCAAGTAAATTACTCGATGTATCAGGTTCTGAAGATGCTCGAGGATCCAGACTTCGACACCCCCCCCCGCTCCTGAGGTCGGCAGGTCTGGCTTGCTTATATCCAAGAAGCAGTTGTGTAACTTCTTGCCTGCCTCCTCCTTCACATGGTCATTCCAGAGGTCACAACCTTTAGGGGCTGGTAGTCAATAACAGGTAAGATCCTGATGGTCAGGACAACCTAAGACAAGCACAGTCCATCAAGCTTGGTGCGCTTTGAGGTGGGGTATACTATGTCGAGGCAAAGAACCTCAGCTCCCACTGACCTTTCTATAATAAAAAGGGATGGATATGTAGGAGGTGAAGTGCCAGACCTAAGCACAGGCTGCCTTGAGAGCACAGCCCGCACTTCCGCAAAAGAGCCAATCTATAATCTGCCCCCAGATCTAGAGACTGATGATGCAAGTGGCCTGGATGGGGAGATCTATCAGGGAGTGACACACCAGCTTATGGAACACTGGGGGAAGGGGGAGAGATATATAATGCCTGCCCTTCCCAGCAACAAACAAGTCTGCAGCACCTTGCCTAGTGCCTTCTTCCACCCGAATCCTGGTGTCTGTGTGTTGACTCCATGCTGCTCACCCCCACCTTGGCCAGAACCCTCATTCCCTGCAGTCCCTTGTGGGCTGGACCTGTGAGGAAACCTGCAACAGGAGGGGACAACCAGAGGACAGGGATGATAAATGTAGGTCAGTAATTATGCCTTTGTGTGAAAACGTTTCCATTAATCTATTTTGCACAATTAATACACATTAATAAAATTTTAATGTCATATTTGTTAAGGCCTTTAGAGTTACTTTTGTACCCAGATGTCCCTTGGTGCAATTACATCTCCTGGAATCTAGTCAGTCTATCTATAGTCACTACCTTAAATAAGATCAGCTCTCCTTCACCCAGTAGTACTCTGCTGCCAATAGTTCCATGGCTAAGGTTGGGGCCTGCTTCCCATTTCCACATTTATATGTTGGATTTTTGCCTGATTATGTTTGCATGGATCTTGTGTATGCTGTCAATATTGCTGTAAATTCATATGAGCAAGTTCCCAGAGGCCTGGAAAATTCTGTTTCTTTATGTTCTTGCTGCATCTCTGGCTCTTACACTCTTTCTCATCCCTCTTGTAAAATGGTCCCTGAGTATTGGATGAATGAGGACAAATACAGGATTCCTATCCAGGGAAAAACATACACTACAGTCTGATTCTCTCTGTCTTGGCAATTGTAACCTTCTGTGTGCATTGCACTCTGTTGCATGAGGAAGCATCACTGGTGAGAGTTGAAAGATGCATTAGCATTCTCTCTGCTCCCTGTTCAGCTATGTTCCATGAGCCTTATTTTACAATTTTCTTATTGAAATTTAAGGCTTTTCAATGCTTACCTAGTTTACAGTTCGTATATTAGAGTGTATAATTTTTAAATATCATCCTTGTGATGGCTGAAGTATTAAGATATGCACTTCTATAGCCATATTTTAAAGACACCATACATATGCAGTGGTGCTGGTACATGCCTTTAGTCACAGCAGTTGAGAGGTAGAGACAAGTGGATTTCTGTGACACAAAGACGAGAATGGTCTACATTGTGTGTTCTAGGCCAGTTGGGGCTACAGGGAGGCTCTATCTCAATAAATAATAAGTAAATAAATAATAAATAAATAAACAAAAATAAATAAATAAATAATAAATAAATAAATAATAAATAGATAAATAAATAATATGCCAAACCTTTGGGAGTGGTGGCTAATGAAACCATTTGGGACACCTTTTTTTCAGTTCCTTTGGTTGCATTTCTAATGCTTCTGTGGTTACTTTGCTATTCATTATTCCTCAGAGGAGAGCACTTTGATCCTCAACAAAGGAAATAAATCAAGGAATTCATCTATGAGATGCCAAAAGATAGCAAGTACCTTCCAAGGCATTCCAGGCCAATGAAATCATTGTAATGCTCATGAGATCTGGCTGGCCTCACTTTTTCCTGAAACCTGGTCTTAGGAGAAAAGGCAGCTGAAACAGGTGAAGGTATTTGACATTATCCATAACACAGAGGCTGTGTCATGACCAGAAACTCAACAAGAATGTAATGTTTCCTTTTCTTTGAGTTAACTGAATGCACTGTACTCCACTGTATAGTTCAAAAGGGGACCTAAGAAATGATGCTGTATTTATTAAAAACAGCAGAGTATTCAATGTAAGTATACTTGAGGAGAAATAATTCATATTGCTCCTCAATTGTGTGAGGAAAGATGTCATCCAACTAAGTTCCAGTAAGACATCTGTGATTTTAGCAATGTTTTTAAAGTGAGGCAGTGTTCTTCCTCAGGTATGCATTTTGTTTATAGAATGAAAGATCAGAAAAATCAATTAAAATGTATATGAGTTGCTTTATATACTTTTGAATTTTACTTTAATTCAAACATTCATTGATTTAGAATTAATTTTCTCTGACTTCCAGTTCCTTTCTAAGGTTGTACCAGCAGAAGAACATACACTTCTGTCACTGCTAAAGGCCAAATTAGGTAACTGTGGTGTGTTTTAGTGAAACAACAGAGATCATTGGGGATGACATCAGTCTGGTTCTGTTTGCAAGCTCAAAAAAGGTCTTTAAAATAGTCACTTTTCATTTCCTTGTTAATGATAAGAAAACACTATGCAATATCCTTTTCATAAAATAATGCAAAACACTTTTGAGTTTGCTCTTTCATAAATATTATTATTATCAAAGATTTAAAAAAACTTTTTCTAAAAATTAGTGCAAATCATACTTTACTAAATTTTTTCTTAGATTACTTCTACTTCTAGTTTTCAACGTCTTTTGAATTGTTATTTGTTTGCAAACAAATTTAACATTGGTTACAGAAATATGATAACAGCCTTATAATTTTGGGGATTAATAGTTATAGTTTCATGTAAGAGAAAATAAAATATTCCCAACATACTAAAATTACTTAACCCTTCAACTAGGTCTGTGAATAAAGTTTCAAGAGACTTCTCCACTGTCTGAACAGAGAATGATACCCAGGGCCCCACACTTCGGTATAGACCATGCTTGGTGTTTACTTATTCATTATGTATTTGTTTAGAGAGTCATATGTTTTATAATGCATTATATATATAAGAACATTTTTTCATTAGAACTATAAATTTTTTAACTTTGTAATCGTTATTTGGATATTTTGACATAAATGCACATGAATATATTTAAAGGAATTCTCATTGCTCTAATGACAAAATATCTCACTTCCATAAAATGTGTTTCTAATCAGTGTCAGAAAACAGGAAGATACAATGATTCTAAAAAGAAATAAGCCAAATATTAGGAAAGTTAGACTAATATTCAGAAACCAAATATCTGGTTTACTAATTGCCAGACTTGTTCTAACTTTAAATGCCTACATAACTAAAGATCATGAATTTAAAGTTGTTGTGAGTCCTTTCTCTAAACAGATGAACCATATGGATGTGGAGACTGAGAATCTACTGGCGAATCACCTTCATCATCTATGTACTTCTCGACATAGTACATACATTAGTACATAAATTCCTCAGTGACAGGCAGGTCATGTTCACCTAAGGTCTTTATATTAAGCTATTAGGGTAGTAGTCTGTGTTCCAGTTTCTAAAAATGATGAAATCGGGGGAATCTACTTTGCTCTTCAGTTTTAAAATGTAGATTACTAGAACATTTACAATGGAGATTCACTTACAGTATCAAATAAGATGATCTATGTAAATCATATGCAAGAATGTCAGTTATATTTGCAACAGCCATTATTTTCTCTTACTATTAGGGGAATATTTAGAGCCATTTCAGAAATGAATAAACATGTTCCAATCCTGATCCTCACTCAGAGTCCATCACCTGGGTGCTGCTGATCCCTTCCAGAGCAGAGATGAAAATGGCTGTAGCAAACCAAACAGCAACAGAGTTCATTTTCCTAGGCTTTTCAGGGTCTTCCTCACTGCAGCACACACTGTTTCTGATGTTTCTTTGTGTGTACCTGCTCTCTCTTATGGGAAACACCCTCGTTTTCCTCATTCTAGTGGATTTCACACTCCAGACACCCATGTACATTTTTTAGGAAACTTGTTCTTCATGGAAATCTGGTACACTACAACCACTGTGCCTAAATTTCTGGCCACCTGGCCGCCTGCTTGTCAAACCTGTCTCAGTTACTGTTGCTGGCTGAATTGCCCAGTACTATTTCTTTTTCTCCCTGGGAGCTGCTGAGTGCATCTTGCTGGCAGTGATGGCCTATGACCAGCATGTTGCAGCGTGACAACCTCTGCACTACTCTTGAGCGTTCAGATTTGCCTGAGGTTTTCAGTTAGATCTTGGATTGGGCACTTAATTGCCCCTTTGCTCCACACAATACTCATCTCTCATCTGAACATTTGTGGACCACAGAAAATAAACCGTTCCCTTTGTAATTCTGACCCCATTTTTAAACTCAGATATATTCTTGGTGAAGGCTTTGAGCTACACTTGCAGTTCTGTTGTGATTCTAAGTTCTTTCCTTCTCACAGTGAGTTCCTATGGCAACATTGTGGTCACAATAATCAAGCTCTCTTTCCAGTAGGGTTGAAATAAACTTTCTCAACCCGTAACTCACAGTAGTCACCATATACTACTGGCACCATAATCTTTGCCTATGTCTGTCATCCAACCAAATACAATTTCACCACTGGCAAAGTTGTCTCAGTGTTCTACTGCATGGTCAGCCTGTTAATAAACCCTTTCACATATTCCATGAGAAACAAAGACCGTGATGAAAGCTGTCCAGAAATTAAGAAATGTAACTATCTATTATAACCTCTCTCTTTGCTTTATATATTTTCTTGAATTACAGTGAAAGGTTAATTTCTGGTCACTCTTTATGTTTTGTATAATGTGACAGTAATAAAAAGATAAATCACAAAAGAGTTTTACCCATAAAATATTCACAACTGCTTTATTTCAAGTGAATATTTTTATAGATTACACATATAGGAAATATGGTCCATGAAGCCTGTGTTAAATGAAGCAATGTTCCTCCATTTGTTACTCTAATAGTCTAATGTGAATTTAATCTTTTGTATATAAAAAATTCCTTCATCAGGGCTAAAGAGATGGCTCAGCAGTTAAGATCACTGGCTGCTCCTGCAGAGGACCCAGATTTGTTTCTCAGTACCCATATGGCAGCTAAATCCAATTCTAGGGGATCTGATTCCATCTTCTGATCCTTGGGCATAGCACAACATGGGTACACTAGTGGACATGCAGGAAATACTCATACACATGAATAAAATAAAATAATAAAATGAAATAAAGTTAATTCATTCAATAAATACTTACTAAACACATATGGTGAGCCAGACACTATTTTAAAATTATTTATTTAATAACTACACAATTAGAAGAAGCATTTAATTACAACATTATTGACATATTCAATAACAATTTCCAGAGCTAAGGTGCATTTCTTTCAAAATTTGCTGTAAATTATTTTCCTACACCTATATATTTTAGCCTATTGTCAATATTTGCTTCTAACAGTTTCAGAGTTTCAGGCTTCACATTGAGGTCTTTGATCCATTTTCAGTTGACTTTTGTGTGAGATGAAAGATGGGATTTAGTTTCATTCTTTTACAGCTGGAGATCCAGTTTTGCCAGCACCATTTGCTGAACATGCTGTCTTTATGCTAGTGAATGTTCTTGGCCCCTTTGTCAAATATCAGGTGGCTGAAATTGCATGTACTCATATTTTGGTCTCCAATTTTGTTCCATTGTTCTATGGGTATATTTTGTGCCAGTACCATGTTGTTTTTATGGCTACATCTCTGTAGTACAGTTTAAAATCTGGTCTAGTAGTCCCCCCAGCATTCCTCTTAGTGCTCATAGTTTATTTGGCTATCCGAGCTCTTTCTTGCTTCCATGTGACTCTTAAGATGATTTTTTTTTCCGAGTCTGTAAAAAGTGTCATTGGGATTTTGATTGGCATTGTATTGAATTTATAAATGGCTTTTGGTAGGATGGTCATTTTCACAATATTAATTCTTCCAATCTATGGGAATGGCGGTCCTTTCTTCTTCTGATGTCTTCCTTGATCTTTCTTTAAAGATTTAAAATTTTCATTGTATAGTTCTTTAATGTCTTTGGTCCGGTTTCTTTTGAGATATTTTAATTTCTTTGCAGCTATACTGAAAGGGAGTGTCTCCATGTACTCTTTTGGATTGCTTATTATTGGTATATAAAAAGGCTACAGGGGTTTGTAGACTAATTTTGTAACCTGCCACTTTATTGAAAGTGTTCATTATTTCTAGGAGTTTTCTTATAGAACTTTTGCAGCTCTTGATAAAATATCATCTTCAAAGGGATAATTTGATCTCCTTATTCCCAATTATTACTTTTAATTTCCTTCTCTTATTGCTCTTGAAAGAGTTTCAGGCACTATGTCAAAAGAAGGAGTGGAGATAGTGGACAGCCTTATTTGTTTCCTAATTTTAATGGGAATGCTTCAAGTTTTTCTCCGTTTAGAATGATGTTGGATGTGGGCTTGTTGTATATGCCTTTAATTATGTTGAAATATGTTCCCTTTACTCCAATTTCCTTTTGGACTTTGAACATAAATGCATGTTGAATTTTGTCAAATACCTATGAATCTACTGAGATGACCATGTGGTTCTTTTCTTTGAGTCCATTTATATGATTTATGATGTTTATTGGCTTACATATACTGAATCATCCCTGCATTTCTAGAATAGAGCCAACTTGATCATGGTACATGTTCTTTTTGATGTGTATCTGTATGCAGTTTGCACGTATTTTGTGGAGAATTTTTGCATCTATGTTCATTAAGGATATGGGTCTGTAGTGTTCTTTTTTGGTGTTATCTTTACCTGGTTTTTTATTAGAGTGATGCTGGCTTCATAGAAGGAATTTGGGAGTTGTCCTTTCATTTATATCTTTTTTATTAAATTAAGTAGTGTTGGATATAAATCTGCCTTAAATGTCTGGTAGAATTCTGCTGTAAATCCATCTGGTCCTCAGCTTTTTTCAGTAGGGGTGTTTTATACTATTGTTTCAATTTCCTTATGTGTTATGATCTGTTTAAGCTGTTGCTCTCTTCTTGGTTTACTTTTTGTGTTCCCCAGGCTTTCAGATACCCATCCATTTCTTTAGGTTTTCAAACTTGGTAGCATATAGGTTTCTAAAGTATTCCCTCATAATGTTCTGGATCGTTTTGGTGTCTGTGGTGATGGTTCCCCTTTCATGTCTGATTTTGTTGATTTGGAGATGCTCTTTCTTTCATTTGGTTAACTGGGCTAGTGTTCTGTCAATTTTGTTTATCTTTTCAAAGAAACAGCTCTTAGATTCATTGATTCTTTGTATTGTTCTTTTGTTTCTATTTCATTAATTTCTGCTCTTATTTATGTTATTTCTTCTTGTCTGCTGGATTTAGCTTTCATTTGTTGTAACTTTTCAAGTGTCTTGAGTTACAATGTTAAGTCACTTATTTGTGTTCTTTCTAATTTTTTAATGAATGCACTTAGAGCTATAAACTCACCTCAAAGGGCTGCTTTGAAAGTGTCCCGGAAGTATTGTTGTGTTGTATTGTCCTTTTCATTTAGTTCCAGGAATACTTTTATTTCTTTCTTAATTTCTCCTTTGACCTATTCGTCATTTAGGAGTGTGTTGTTTAATCTCCATGTGTTCGTGCAGTTACTAGGATTTCTTCCAGTGTCGATTTTAAGGTTTTTACACTGCAATCTGATAGAATTTATGGAATTATTTCAATCATTTTGTATTTGTTGAGACTTGTTTTGTGCCCCAGTATATGGTGAATTTTGGAGGATGAGGAATAGAAAGCATATTCTTTAGTGCCTGGGTAGAATAATTGGTAGATGTCTGTTAGGCCCATTGGATGTATGGTATTGTGTAATTCAGATGTCTCTCTGTTAATTCTCTGTCCTGTTGATCTATCTAATGGAGAAAACGGGGTACTGAAGTCCCCAACTATTAATGAATTGGGATTAATCTAGGTCTTAAAGTTCTATAGTACTGTTTTTATGAAAATGGATGCACCAGAGTTTGGTGAATGTATGTTCATGATCATAATATCTTCTTGGTCAATTGTTCCTTTGATCAGAATGAAGTAGCCCTCTTTATCTTTCCTGATTAGTTTTAGTTTGAAGTCTGTTTTGTCAGACATTTGATTTTCAACACGTGCTTTTTACTTAGTGCCATTCGCTTGTTATATTTTTTTCCATCCTTCCACCTTAAGGTTGTACCTGTCCTTGACAGTCAGATGAGTTTCTTGCAGACAACAAAAAGATGGATTTTGGTTCTTAATCCATTCAACTAGTCTATGTCTTTTGACTGGGGAGTTCAGTCCATTGGTATTTAAAGTTATGAATGAACAATATGTACTGATTGCTGTCTTTTCCATTTCTGTTCATGTTATTGTTGCAGCTATGCATTTCCACAGTTATCCCTTTGCTAAGTTTCTTTTTGTAACCCCTTGGGTATAGTTTTTGCTTTCTTCAGCCCTTTGTATTGCTTCAAGAACTCTTTCAAGGCCTGGTTTTGTGGACATGAATTCTTTCAGGCCATTTATGTCATGGAAAATTTTTCTTTCCCCTTTACCTGTAATAGACACCTTTGCTTGGTAAAGTATTCTGTGTTGGAATCTATGGTCATTTAGACCTGGGACTACTTTGGTAAAGGCTCTTCTGGCTTTCATAGTTTGCACTGAAAATCAGCTGTAATTCTGGTGGGTTTTCCTTTATATGTGACTTGTTTTTCTTTTACAGATTTCAGTATTCTCTCTTCTGTACGTTTACTGTTTTTACTATGATGTGCTGTTGAGAGTTCTTTTCTGGTCCTGTTCATTTGGTGCTGTATATGCTTCCTTTGTTTGTATGGGCATGTCTTTCTTTAATTTGGGGAAATTTTCTTCTACAATCCTATTGAAGATCTCTTCCATATCATTATCCAGAGATTCTTCTCCTCCTGCATGCCTGTGATTTGTAAGTTTGCTCTTTTTATGGTGTCATACAATTCTTGCATATTCTATTCTTGTATTTTCTTAAATTTTTCATAATCTTTGCTTGAGTGGTCTAATTTGTTCACTCTGTCTTCCAGTCTTGATATTCTGTTTTCCATTTAATTCATCTTATTGGTGAGGCTTTCTCCCATCATTTCTAACTGGCTTATAGAAAGATTCATGTCCTTCATTTCAGCCTGATTATTCTTCAATATTTTTAACTCTTTTCTGAACTCATTCAGAAATTTATCCCTATCTTCTTTCAGTTCGATTTTTTTTTGTTTCTGTGTTCTTTAAATTCACTGAATTCCTTTATCATGTTTATAATTACTCTTTTGAATTCCATAACCTATGTTATCTCTAGGGGGTTCTCATTGTACTCCTCTACAGGACTATTGGTACTTGATGACATTACATTATTTGCGTTTTTCATGTTATAATTTTTTCTCTGTGACTTTGACATGTGGATTTCTTTTGTAGTTGAAGATTTTTGTGAGAGACTCAAGCCTTCCTTTGTTGAATTTAAGTCTACTTCTTTTTGTAAAATTTATGTGCCTTTATGCTTTATTTGTTGGGTGTGAAAAGCTGGTTGGTCTGGGCTTCAGACTCTCTCTCTTTAGATTTTATATTGGAGTGGTTAAATTGCTTTCATTTTGCCACTCAAGAGTTCCCACAAAGGCCCAAGTTGGATGAGGATCAGATGCTCTCAGGTTTTCTCCTAAGGTCTGGATCCCTCCAGAAAAGATGCTGACCTTGGGAATTTGGGCGTTGAGCTGGCATGGGTAAAGGGCCTAGGAAAGATGCTGGCCCATGAAGCTCAGGGGCTGGGCCACCCAAGAATGCAAAGGGAGGTTGGGCAGGAAGAGGCCCCAAAGGCTCCCAGGAAATAGACAGAGGAATTGGGTTGATCTAGATGCAAAGGATCAGGAAGTAGCGGGGAGTCTGGGTGAAGAAGTCAGTTCAGAGGTCTTGGGTGTCAAGGTAAGAAATGTGCTGGTATCCCTGCTAGGAGGAGAGACAGGATATAGAAGATGAAAGGGTGAATGAGGCTGGGGGAGTCAGGGAACAGTGGGCACAACTGAACTTACCCAGAAAAGATCTGGTCTCAGGAAGCTGGGTGGCCTGTGGCTCCCAGGAATGCAAAGGGAATTGGGGGCAGGAACAGGACTTGAGGGCTCCCAAAGCCTAGAGGGAGGAATTGGGGTGGTCTGGATGCAAAGGACCTGGTAATAATAGTGGGGAGCCAGATACTATTTTTAAGCTTTAATGAATATTGTTAATACCAATATAGCTGCCTAATTCTATTAGAAAAATATTAGCTTTTTTCCAGATAATATAAAATGTTATGATGTATTTATAATAATGAGTAGAACCTAGAATATTAGTCAATGGTACCATGATTAAAAAGTTTAAAAAATGTTAAAAATAAAAATAAGAAGTTTTGGCCAGGTGTGGTGGCACATGCCTTTAGCCTCAGCACTTGGGAGGCAGAGGCAGGTGGATCTCTGTCAGTTCAAGGCCAGCCTGGTCTACACAGTGATTTCCAGGACAGCTGGGGCTACAGGGAGACCCTGCCTTCAAAACGACCAAAAAAAAAAAAAAATTCATTTTAGCACCAAAAGTTACTAGGGAACATTCAGAGCTGCAGGTTTCTTGTGAAAACGAGTCTGTTTCCTTGAATAGCAATAGAAAAATTTACTCATACCTTCCTCAAGCAGCTAAAGGAAGGATGTTCTTGCAGGTGAGATCAATTGTCTTCCTCCAGTTGAAATGAGATGCATTCTGTGTTCTCAGGGGCATATGTAAACAGCAGATTTTGTGGCGCACGCCTGTAGTCCCAGCACTCGGGAGGCAGAGGCAGGTGGATCTCTGTCAGTTCAAGGCCAGCCTGGTCTACACAGTGATTTCCAGGACAGCTGGGGCTACAGGGAGACCCTGCCTTAAAAAGACCAAAAAAAAAAAAAGAAGTTTATAATGGGCCTTGGACTGGACAAAATAAGAATGGCATGTTTAACAGTTCAAGTAAGTTTTAAATCCCTTTAGTTCATATAAACTGTCCAACCAGACAATGTGCTCAGAAAAGATTAAGTGGTACATACCTGCAGTATCAGGACACTGAGGTAGATGAACCATGATTTCATGAAACACAGCAAGATCTTATCTCAAGGAAAAAGAACCAGTCTGATACTGAAGGAGGCATTGAATCAGAAGGACGTACTGATTTCCCTTTCTTTATATCACTCTCCTAGGTGAATTAAGAAGATTTACATTTTTTCATTTACTTTGGAGCATTTTAGAAACAAAAGATGAAGAGATGGAAGAAAAAGTAGATCTCACACATTTTGGAGTCACTATCCATGCAATTGTCTGCTTAGTGCTGTTCCTTTCAAGTGTGAGCCATGGCAGAGCAGCCCCAGAGTGAGGGGAAAACAGGCATATCATCTAGATATGGAATGAGAATCTGCAGTGCAACAAACTCATCAGCTGGCTGATAAACAGATTAAGAGAACATAATAAAGTTAAGAGCATGTTACACATGCTGGTGCTTGAAAGATTTCTTAAATTCAAACATGGAATATTTCTGGAATATATGAAAATTATAAGAAAAATATTTTCTTTTTGTTCTTATTAATTTAAACTTTAACATATTCATATTGGTGTAAAAGACATTCTGGTCACACCTCTGTCCTACTCCTATTAACAACACCCCCTTACACAGCAGGTCTCCACCCCACTTTCACGGTTTTTGTTTTGTTTTGGTTTGGTTTTTTTTTGTTTTGTTTTTGTTTTGTTTTCTTTTGTTTTGTTTTGTTTTATTTTTTTTTTTGTGTGTGTGTGTGTGTGTTATGATCTACTAAGTTTGACCAGGACAATGCCCACATTTATGTGTGTGGAGCAATCTACTGGCTTATGGGCAACTCACCAGTGACTACACCATGGAAAATGACAACATTCCCATAAGCCCTATTGCCTATAGCTCCCCATGGAAAGTGTCAAGCACAAGAGTCCTTCCCCAGTCTACAGCAGAATGCATGTAAGCTTCATCTGGTGTAGTGTCTTTTCCAGGCAACAGCAGTTGCTCTGACTTCATAAGGACAATGGACATAATATAGCAGTTACTATCTTGCTCTTTTTCTTCTGGATCTTTCATTCCTCCACCATTTCTTCCATAACATTTCCTGAGCCTTAGAGGGTGTGTTTGTTAGTTTTTGTCAACTTTACACTCACTAGAGTCACTTGGGAAGAGGGATCTTGAACTGAGGAATTTACTCCATCAGACTTGCCTGTGAACATGTCTATGGCGCATTTCTTGTTCATTTTCTTGTTCAATATCACCATGAGTGATATTGTTCCTGAACATGTGGGCCTGGGCAGAGTGAAAGCACAGTAGATGAGGGAATCAAGGAGAGCAAGCCAGAAAGCAATGTTCCTCCATGGGCTCTGCTTCAAATTCTTCCTCAAGATGTCTGCCTTGAGTTCCTGACCTGAATTACTTCAATGATAGACTGTCACATGCAAGTATAAAAATAAATAAACGCTTTACTCCCTATGTTGATTTTGTTTTTATCACAGCAACAAAATATATCTAGAGGAGAGATGGGGTACCATGTTTAGGGTTGAACCCTCAGTAGTGATTTGTTTTCAGTACATTGAATGGTCATGAATCTTCATGTTCACTGCTTAAAGAAAATTCTCTGAAAAAGGCTTAGGCTACCAAGAACCTGACTATCAGCATAAATATTTAGATGGCAGGTGAAACTGTTTATTTAACAAACAAAAAAATGTAGATTCACTCCTATAATATTGAAGCTCACTAGTCATGGGTTTTCTGTCAAGTTTAGAATGCCAGGCATGTCTTCCACTTTATGTCAGAGGCCTTAACTCCAAGAAGAAAATGATTGGTTACCATCCTAACAATCATGCCATTACTATATCAGTAGACACTTTGCTAGAACTCAATTACCTGATATTTCCACCAATATATTTGAAAAAAAATTCTTTGCTAGATCACTTTTTCTCTGTAATTAGAAGTTTCATGAACGTGTTTATTTGGAACATAGTATTTGGAGTTAAAGAGTCCATGTTCCTGGGCCATGGTCACTCATACTTCCCCGAGGAATAAACTGTCCCTTGTCCCTTTGATGTAAAAGCTATATTCTATATTGACACATTTATACACATAATCACACTTGGGTTGAGTTTGTATAAAAAATTCCATCTATTAATTATTATACAACTTCCTAATTTAAGAAATAATTTTAAAACACTATTTATTTAGTAGTATATTGTCTTATCTTGCATATTTTCTATAATAAATGAATTGTTTTATATTTTGGATAGTAAATTATTCTCATGTGTTTCTTTGGCATAATTCATGACTGAACCTTAATCAATATTGGGCCAAATCAACATCCACTAAGCCCAGGGAATATCAAGCACGTATTTAAACATTCTCTCAAAACATGCTGACAGGAAGATTAACAACAACAAAAAAAAAAACCTCTGAATCTGAAATTATTAATACAAAAATACAAATAATATGAAAATCCAAAACAAAATGTCACCTCCAGAAATTACCAATCCTGTGTAAAGCCACAAACATGAGTGACTTAGACAAAATTCCAGATAAAGAATTTAAAATAATGGTTTTAAACATGTTCATAGACTTCAAAGAGGACTTTGATAAACTCATGAGTAAAGCAAAGAGGGCACAAATACGCTGTGAAAGAATTTCAAGAATACAGATTTTATGAAATGCACAAAATTTAATAAATGATATGTGTTAAATGAGAATGTAGAAAAAAGAAAAACATAAAAGAATGGAATAAAATAAGGAAATGAATTCAGGATATGAGATTAGAATTTTTAAATGTGAGAAATACTAAAGAAAAATGAAATTTAAATGGTACTGGAAGTAAAAACTTTAATAAGTCAAATAAAATATTAAGAAAATTTCACCAACATAAAGGATCAGTTGTACTGGAAGAATATTAGAACTCGAAGACAAGGTAGATGAATTGGATCATTCAGGCAAAGTCAATTATAAATTTACAAAACATATGATCAGAACACAAAAGCCTTTGGCAAAGTTCAACATCCCTTCATGGTAATAGCCTTGAAGATCTAGGGATAAAGGGAATACACCTCAACTATATATGACAAATCTATAGCCAGCATTATAATAACTAGGACACACCTAAGAGCATTTCCTCTAAAATCTGCAATGAGACAAAACTGCACACATTTCCTGCATTTACATAGTATGATGCTCAAAGTCTCAGCTTCATCAAAGAGTTAATAGAAATAAAAGGAAAACAAAGAGGAAAGGCAGGTTTCAAATTATCCAAAATTTCAAACCTCAAAATTGTATACTTAAAAGACTCTAAAAGACTCAATCTTCACTGCAGAGGCAGACTGACAAGCTGTGGCATGTTCCTGTCACTAAGCCTTTCCCACTATGATGGACTCTTCCATGAAACTAAAATAAACCATTCTTTAAGTTGCTTTACTTATCATGTATTATGTCATAGTAATGAGAAAAGTAAAAGAAAATTAGTCCTAAAAGGGAACCTTTGTTCTGATAAACCTTAGCATGTGGTTTTAAGTCCCTTGGAACTAGTTTGAGGGAGAAATGGGAAAGATTAGGAACTGTGATATAGGGAAGCCTTAGCACACACTAAGAAGTGTTAAATCGGCTCTTCTGATAGAAATTTGGAAGACCAGATTACTGATAAAAATATTTACATTGAAAGTCCTGCTTATGAGGTTTCAGACCAAAAACAATGACTTTTGCAAACTGACTAGACTCCATATGTGGTATATTCTGGAAAAGAATCTGACTTCTTTCTGACAATGTACTGAAAACAAATGAGAATGATTTTTTTTTTTTTTCGGTCTTTTTGAAACAGGGTTTCCCTGTAGCCCTAGCTGGCCTGGAGCTTACTATGTACCAGGCTGGCCTTGAACTCACAGAGGTCACCCTGCCTCTGCCTCCCAAGTACTAGGACTACAGGCACAAGCCACCACATCTGGCAAGAATGATTTTTTTTAAAGATAATACGTTCTTTAGCAGGGGAAATTTCAAGTTATTATAACAGATAGTTGTATGGTTATTGAGATAAAATATGACTATCTCATGTTGTGACACCATGTGTTCCTGAAATAAAGGATTGTACTAGGACACCATGAGCCAAAATAAGTACTGATTTGCTTAAGTTTTTTTTTGTTTTTTTTTTTTTTTTAGGTATTTTGACTCAGCAATGAGGAAGGTAAAATACAGGAGAATATGGCAAAGTGTCCTTAGATATTCTAATACTTGATAGGAACTGCAACTTTGTCTATAACTTTGTAGTCAATATAGTTAAGAATTTGTGTTTAATATAATTTTAAGCAAAATATGAGCCATATTCTTCATGACCTACTCCAGTGTATTTTCTGGGGACTGAGCAATACTATCTAGAGGAAGTATCAATTATTATAACACTAATTATCTTACCAGGAATCTACTTAATAAGGAAGGCTATTGAGAAAGACTTTCTTTCCTTTGGGGAATCCCTGGGTATTAGCCAACTGAATTAAAAGATCTGTTACAGTCCATTTGAGTATACAAAGCTTCAAATGAAGTCAGATCAAAATATATTAAAAGGTAAAATATTTTCCTTGTTTTTTCTATTTGCATTTTCCATGTTAAGAGGTGGTTGCAGTTTAGCACAGACCCTTCAATCATATCAGAAGCCTAAATGTCATGTCATGATTACGGAGTTTGCAAAATAGAACTAGAATTTCTTTTCACCTACAAAATGATATACCACTAATTTGAGTGTATGGAAAAACTTTCCCTCCTTTAGTGAACCTTTTGGAAAATCTTCCTACACATATTTAATGAGTAATTTTTTCCAGGAAGTTGAAGAATCAGAACTGTTTTAAAGTATGGTATGACTTTCATATTTCTGTTGATAGAATACTAATATACTCTGCTCCAAAAGAAAAAGTCTTACATCTCATAGATCCTGAGGAAATTAGGATAGATACTGAAAGCAATGGAACTAAATGATTACTTCTTCACCCTGCTTCCTCCTTTTGTGTCTTCTTTGTGTGTTTCTCCAGCCTGATGGTTAAAAAGCCTGACATATGTCATCAAAATTCTTGTCACTCTACCACATAGTCTCTCTGTTCACCACAGACTGTATCTGCCAAATGATCTAAAGGTGATTCACCTTTATTTTACATTAAAGTTGTGTTTTCTAGTCCCTTCTCAAAAGATACTTATCCGGTTTACTTGTCCTATGCATTTTTGTGTGAACATACCAAAATTCCTTCTCCTCTAGCAGTTAATGTTTAAACTAATGATCTTACACTATGTCACCACTCCCCCATAAAAAGCCGATTGGGTAGGTAGGATGGAGCTCCAAGAGTGGGACTAGTACCCATATAAATCAGATTGCAAAGAGCTCATAAGACAAGACGGGGAGAGAGACAAAGAGAGAGAGAGAGAGAGAGAGAGAGAGAGAGAGAGAGAGAGAGAAAGAGAGAGAGAGAGAGTCATCCTGGTCTGCTCCTAGTTCAGACTCACATACTGGGCTTACAGACATGTACTACTATGCCTGGCCTTTCTAAAACTCCTTTTAACTACCCATATATATGGTATCATGCTTACGTATTTTGAAAACTTCTGAACTTTGGAAAAAAAATTCTTTCTTCCGTGAATAAAAGGAACAAGCAAGCAAACAAACAAAAATCACAAACAAAAATAAGTCATCATCCCAGTTTTATTTTTTGTTTCATACATTATTTGTACTTTCTTATCTTTTGCCTAATAAGGCCCCATGAAAATACCTAGTCTCTGTAATTTTATCCAGTACCTGATATATCTGTGTCACATTAGTTTTCAATGAAGAGTAAGAAAATGACTTTTCCCTTGTAATCAATAATCTATAGACAACTTGGTGATACATTTACTATATCAGGACACTTGGATCATATGAAAGAGTGAATTACAAAAATAGTGATTCATAAAGAGAATACTGAGGGAAATGGGGGAAGCATTTTGATGTGTTGACCATTCAAGTGTCCTGTACAAAGAAATCAAACACCAAAAACCTTGATACTTCTCTACTACGAATGTGTTTATTTAAGTGATTTATAATTTTCTAAATTCATTTCTTTTCTTAACAAACCAAGGGGTCTAATCAGTATTTTAGCTTGCATACACATGATTATATTACTGTTGAAAAAAAAATCTACATTTATATCATCTTGTTTATATTCATGAGAATATAGAAATTTATTTGTATATGTTAGATAATTTAATGTAGTACTTAGAACAAGTTCATAATCACAAAAATGATTTTTTCACATAAATAGAATGGTATGGATACTGGTAAAACCTGGTAGAAGGAAGGGAATATACTTATTTGACAATAGGTATATTGAGTAGCCCTGTCTTTAGAGGTATTGACAAGAGCTCCAAAATTTCAAAGGAAAGGTAGTCAGAAGTATGCATTCTCAAGCAGTACACATCAAAATGTGGTCTGGTTGGTTATTATTCAGTTCAGATCACAGAGTTTTGTCTGAGAAAGATACTGTCATTGCAGAGTGAGGAACAACCCCCATTTGGTCCAGAGAAACCATTTCTTCTGAGAGATGCAATCTTCACTTGCATTCCAGGATGTTTGGGTCGTAAAAGATGATCACTCTTGCTGTAAGGCAGGTGTAGGTGATGGGGTTCACCTTTGAGAAATGTACCTGAAAGATGTCACATTCAAGAAAGGTTTAAGGCAATAAATGAAAACTTCACTAATTGTTGCTCCAGGGGTTGAAATCCGGATATTTTAAAAGGTGGTAGTTGGCAGTCATTTGAAAATATATGGTATACCAACCCAGTTTTCCTCAGTCAATAATCAGGTCTTGTTTTTAATAAATATTTCATTAATTTATTGTGAATAATGTATAATGCATTTTGGACATACTGATCCCAAATTATTCTTCTTAACTCCTGTCAGATCCACCTCCACCTCCATGCCCCCTAAATTTCTAGTCCACGTTTTTGGTTTTTAATTTTTTAAATATATTTTATTGAATTTGTGGATTTCATACAACACATCTTAGCCAAATTCAGTCTCACTTCCCTGTCTATACCCCTCATATCCCTCCCACAAGACATCATGCATTTTATTATTATACATTCAAATATACATCTGGGTAGTGGAAATTTGTGGGAAGCGAGCACAGCTGAGTCAGCCAGATGGCGCCCTGGCTGGCTGCCAAACCTCGTGCTGTTTACTCCAACTCTTGGCTGATTGCCAAGGCTCGTGATTCCCGCTTGCTTACTCCAAAGTATGGAGAGGCCAAACAGGTGCTGCCAGCCTGATGATCTTGCTACGTGCCTATGAGCTACACTCTGCCTGGCCGCTGCACGTGTGTGAGCCCTGATTGGTACCGGCTGGGGGGAGGGCTGTTGGAAAACGCTATATAAAGAGCTGAAGTGTGTAATAGAGAGAGACAGCATCATAGTGAAGAGAACATGAGAGATAATAAGAGAGAATAAAGGAAGAAAGAGAAACAGAAGCTTGAACCTTACCTTGGTGTCTGTGTCGTCTTTCCTGGACTCTGCTGGACAGAGTCCCGGCTCGCGACAGAAATTGAGCTAATGTTCTCTGCAAGAGCAATAAATGCTCTTAACCACTGAGCCATCTCTCCAATCCATATTTTTAGATTTTAAGAGTTCTCCATAGTGGTTGCACAAGAATGCAATCCTACCAATAGTGAATGAGACCAATATTGAATGAGTATTCTCCTTTCCCGACATCATTGCAAGCATCTGGAATCATTTGTTCTCTTGATCATAACTAGTATGATGAGGATAGGAGCATATTTTAAAGTGGTTTTGATTTGAGATTTCATAATTACTAAGGCTACTGAATCCTTTTCAAGGTGTTTCTTAGTCATTTTTATTTCTTTTTATGAGAATTCTCTGTCCAGATCTATAAGCCATCATTAAGGTCTTCTGTTTACTTGATTATTTTCTTTAAAATCTGTTTTTATTGAATTTTTGTGTATTTTATACAGAACACCTCAAACATTCTTAATCATGTTTATACCCCCAATCCCACTGCCACCCTCCCATAGCACCCGCCCCCTGCTGCAACTGGAGCCTATATACTCTGTTTTCCCTGTTAAGCCCCACTTTGTCAAGTGGCTGTCCACATATATTCCCCAGAGCAACTCCATCCACTGAAGTCTAGTCAGCCTATCTAGAATCCCTTGTTTTAAGAAGATGAGCTCATCTTCACCTACCAGCAATCAGTTGCCAATATTTCTTCAAGAAGATTATGGTCTGTTTTTCAATTTCTGAGTTCTATACTTAGTTTTTGTCTGCCTGAATTTGTATGGGACTTGTGTACGCTGATACCATTTCCAAAGAATCGTATGAGCAAGTTCCCAGGAGCTTATAGAACTATATTTCCATATGGTCATGCACTTCTTCCCTGGCTTTTAAAATCTTTCTGCCCCCTCTTCTGTGATGGTCCCTGAACCTTGGGTGGGTGAAGTTTAATAAAGGAGTCCTGTCCAAGGACCAGAATTCAGCAGACTCTTGATCACTACTCTTTGGCCATTTGTGACCTTTTGAGTTCATGGCCCTCTGATGCATGAGGGAGCTTCATTAATGAGAACTGAGAAATTTATTAATGTCCTCTTCTTTATCCCTGTTCTATGTTCCATGAGCCTTAGGTGTAGAGGTTGCATTGTAGATGTCTCATTTAGGTCTAGGAAATTCATAGACAATTCCCATGTGTTACTAGTTGTACTAGGTAATAGTCTCCGACTGGTGCAAAATCAACTTCTTTGATGAGTAGTAACTGGGATATTTGTCTGTAAATATAAAGATACACATTTTTCCCATAGTAAAATATTAGATTAATCAGTCTAGAGATGTGACAGTCTTGGGCTTTTCTCTGAGACCTGTGACCACTCCAACCATGTATATTTGCCTATGCTTACAATACCACACTTCAATTTCCTCCCTTTGAGTGAGTTTTTAGTCCAATTAGGTAGTTGTCAATTGCCTGCAAAATAAAGGTGCCACTACTGCACCAATGACATATTCTGTGTTGTCCATCAATGTGGTTATTTGGTCTTGAAGCTTTCGTTGGAACATAAATTGAGATTTTCCCTTGGCATCTTCATAGCACTCTCCAAAGTTATGAGAACTAGTCTTCAGGGGAAGCAGTTTCAGGTCAGTTGCAGCCCAATTGCTCCAAATCCTGTGTCCAAAGTATCTTCTGTCTTCAGAAATAGGGTCTTATATTCAAGTTCTTGGAGGACATCAAAGGCTGTGGCAATATCTTGAGTAATTTGGAGAATCTAATGGACCACCCTGGCCAACATATCAGGGGAAAGATTCTCCTATCTGGCACTGTTTCTTGCTATGTAACTTTTAGATATACCATGGTCTCATTTGGAGATAGTGCATGCTTAATTATTCTTTAGGTTGTGAAAATGGGTTATCTAAATGAGAGGGGGGGAAACGTTATAACAGGAAATTTGGGGATAAAGAGAAAGAAGTAGATAAAGAGAGGTGGGACCATAGCATACTGGTATCATCAAAAGAGAACTGGGAAAAATGAAGACACTTAAAATGGGGAAACCATGGCAGAAATAGCCAATAATGAGAGCAAGAGTGGAGGTAAATAATGACTAGCTAGTTTCAAAAAGCAGAGGGATTCTATATTTTTAAAGATAGAGATATATGATAGATGATAGATAGATAGATAGATAGATAGATGATAGATAGATAGAGAGATAGATATGATAGATAGATAATAGATAGATAGATGATAGATAGATGATAGATAGATAGATGATAGATAGATGATAGATAGAAAGATAGATAGATAGATAGATGATAGATAGATAGATAGATAGATAGATAGATAGATAGATAGATAGATCTTAACTTCGTTCTAATGTTTATCTGGCAAAGATTTTTGCCCACTCTGTCAGTATCCTTTTCAATTCCTTGGTTCTTTATTTTTTGCTACACAGAAACTTTTTAGCTTGAGGAGGTCATACATGTGGCTTGTCAGCTTTTTTACCTTGGTTCCTGAAGAAATGATGTCTGATTTGGAAAGTCTTTTTCTGCATCTATATTTGTAGAATACTACTTAGGTTTTCTTCCAGCCATTTCAGATTTATAGTTTTCACATTGAGGTATTTGATCCGTTTAGTTCTGAATTTTTGCAGGGTGATAGATGAAACTCTAATTTCATTCTTCCTAATGTGGTGATCCATTTTTCACACCTTCAATCATTTGTTGAAGATGTTATCTTTACTCCATGGTGTGTTCTTGGCACATTTAGAAAATCTCAGGTTGTTTAAATTGCAGGTACTCATGTGAAATATGTGTCTGTTTTAGTGCCAGTTCCATGTGCTTTTCTAACTGTAGTTCTGCAATATATTATAAGATCTGGTATGATAATCTCCCCAACATCGTTCTTTGTGCTTAGGATTACTTTGGCTCTCCAGGGACTTTTGTAATTCCATATGAATTTTAGGATTTTTTTCTAATTCTCTGAAGAATGTCACGGGGTTTTGTATTGACATTGTATTGAACCAATAGATATTTTTTGTTGGATGGTCATGATAACAATATTAATTCTACCAATTCATGTGCACTGTAGATCTTTCCGTATCTTGTTATCTTCCATTACCTCTTCTAAGATTTAAAATTTTCATTGTAGATGTCTTTATAACTTTGGTCAGGTTTGACATAAATTTGAATGGGAGGGTTTCCATGATATCTTTCTCTGAATGACTGTTATTGCTATATAGAAAGGCTATTGATTTTTGTAAACTGATTTTCTAACCTGTCATTTTGGCAAGAGTATTGATCATTTCTTGAGGATTTCTGGTGGAATTTTTGGAATGGCTTATGTATAATATATAATCTGAAAATAGAGATAATGTAACCTCTTCTTTTCCAATTTGTACTCCTTTAGTTGACTTTTCTTGTCTTATTTCTATAGCAAGAGTTTTAAGCACTGTATTGCAAAGGAATGAAGATACTGGACAGCTTTGTCTCATTCCTGATTTTAAAGGGAATGCTTCCAATTTTTTCTACATTTAGAATATTGTTGGTCTTGGGTTTGTTGTACATAGCTTTAATTATATTAAGTTTTGTTCCCTCCATTCCAATTTCTTCTAGTTAAAAAAAAAATCCATGGTGGATTTTGTCAAAGGCCTTTTTGGCATTTGTTTAATTGTCCATATGATTTCTGTCTTTAAGTTTATTTCTTTGATTTATTACATTTTGTATTATGTGTATTGATAAATCTCTGCATCTCTGGAATAAAGTAAACCTGATCATGGTGGCTGATATTTTTGATGTCAGTCTGTGATTTGCAAGTATTTTGTTGAGAATTTTTACATCTCTATTCATTAAGGATATTGGTCTATAGTTTTATTTGTTGCATCTTTATCTATTTTTGGTGTTAGAGTACTTCTGGCTTCATAGAGAAATATTGGAAGTTCTCCCTGTCTTTCTATCCTTTCTAATAATTTCAGTAGCATTGGTTGTAGATCTTCTTAAACGTCTGATAGAATTCTGTGGTGAATCCTCATGGACCTGAACATTTTAGTTGGTCTTGTATTACTGTTTCAATTTTCTTAAATTTTATGCATTTGTTTAAGCTGAAGATTTCTTCTCAGTTTAGCTTTGGTGGTTTTGTTAAATTTAGAAATTAATCCGTTTCTTTTGTTTTTCAAATTTAAAATAGCTTTTAAAATATCTTATTTTTATTGTTATTTAAATTTTTCTGTAAATGAGTGTATTGGTTGCATGTGAATAAGTGTACCTGTGTTGTGCAATGACATAGAGGTCAGAAGAAGGCATCAGATTCTCCCATAATTGGAGTTATGGATGGTTGTTAGCTGCCATGAGGGTGCTGGGAATAGAACCTGCGTCCTCTGCAAGAGCAGTCAATGCTCTTAACCACTAAGCCATATCTCCAACCACTAGAGTATAGTTTTTTAAAGGATTCCCTTACCTTCTGGAATTTGTGTGTGTGTGTGTGTGTGTGTGTGTATGTGTGTGTGTATGTGTGTCTTGCGATGTTTACATTTTCATCACTGATTTTGTTGATTTGTATTTGCTCTTCCTTTCTTTTGGTTATCTGGGATAAGGGTCTATCTATCTTGTTTATCTTTTCAAAGAACCAGCTCTTAGATTCATTGATTCAGTAATAGTAGTAATCATTTAATTACTTTCTGTTTATTCCTAGTCAAGTTGTCCTGTCTATTTGAGGTAGTGGGATCTTGAATAAACCCACTAATACCGAGTTGGGGTTAATCTGTGTCCTATTGCCCTATAGTATTGTTCTTATAAAACTGAGTGCAAGTGCACCAGAATTTGGTGTATATGGATTCATGATTGTAATATCTTCTCAGCCAATTTTTCCTTTGATCAGAATGAAATCAAACTCTTTATAACTTCTGATTAGTTTGAACTTAAAATCTATTCTGTTTATTATTTGAATTTCAACTCTTGCTTGTGTCTTTGTGCCATTTGCTGCAATATTTTTTTCAGTCCTTTCACAATAAGGTAGTGTTTGTCCTTGAAAGGGATGCAATTTTCCTTGAAGAAAATGAAAAGATGGATTTTGTTTCCTAATCCATTCAGCTTACTCTTGTCTTTTTACTTGGGCAATAAAGGCATTGATTTTTAAAGTTATTTTTAAAAGATGTATATTAGGTATTATTTTAATTTCTATTTTCTTCCTTGATGTAAATGTGTTTGAAAATTATTCCTTCATAATGTAAATTTTTATGCTTCTTCCTCAAATATAATACATTTTCGAGGTGATGAACATTATCATTGAAATCTACCCAATGACTTTATAGACATACACAGGTGCCAAGGATCCGAGTGCAAACAATTAGGACTAGTAATAATCAGATACATACAGATTAAAGATGTATGCAACATCTCAGTCTTAGTAGCAAAAACAATGAGTCTTTCTGTAAGAAACAGTATATTTTAGAATGAAATGGAGATCTCTTTTGAGGGTTAAAAACTCATTCAGTTTTATGTCTTACAGGGCTTATACTGAGTTCAATACTGCATAACTGTATTGATTCAACAGTGAACCTAGAAATTTTATAGCCACTTTTGAAGGAGCTGTGTTTTTTCTCTGGAAAGTGTTATTGGGCATGTTGAAGCTGTAATATGTTTCTTCTAAAAATATAAAAATTAATATTAAAAAATGTAGGAAACATCATGTCTTGAAATGGAGATCTTCTTTAAAGAGTAAAATCTCAATTTTATATCTTACAGGATTTATACTGAGTTCAATATTGTATAACTGTATTAATTCAACTGTGAACCTAAAAATTTACAGCCACTTTTCAAAGAGATGTATCCTTGCTCTGGATTGTGTTACTGAATATGTTAAAGCTGTAATGAAATGCTTCTTCTAATCATGTGGTTATTAAATTTTTTTAATTAAAAAATACATTAAACTAAAGAGTTTCCCATGTTTACTGCACACAATAGCCAAAATAGGGAATGAGTCTATGTGCCCATCAGCAAACAAATGGATAAAGAAAAAAAGCATATACAAAAGCCAGTATCATTTAGCTATGAAGATCAAAATCATGCCATTTTCAGGAACATGGATGGAACTTAGAAGATATCATGCTAAGTAAAATAAGCCACACAGGAAGATAAATGGCATTTTTCTTTCATATGTGGACATAACAGACAAGAGAACAGGGACCTGGATGAGAGTCGGGAAGCAGAAGAGGGAGGGGGAAGGGAGTGTAGACATGATTAATGTATTAGATATGTCTGTATAGAGATGTCGTTATGAATCTCATTAGCTACACATTTATACATGGATAATTATAATAAAGAAAAAATGCTTAACCAAGAAAAAAAGTTATTCCTTCATTTACTTTCTTTCGGTTGCCTCATTGGTATAGTTGTTCCTTTCTTCCGTCCTTTGTGTTGCTTCAAGTATTCTCTGCAGGGCTGTTTTGCTGGACTTGAATTCATACAGTCTATTCCTGTCATGGGAGATTTTTATTTTCCCTTCAAGTGTAATAGGCAGGTTTTCTGTATAAAGTATTCTGGGTTGGCAAGCACGATCACTTAGAACTTGCTAAACTTGGGACAGGTTCTTCTGGTTTTCCTGATTCTCATTCATTAGTCAGCTGTATTTCTGATGGGTTTTCCTTTATATGTTATTTACTTGTTCTTTTGCAGCTTTCACTATTTTCTCTGCATAATTAGTGGTTTTAGTAAGGTATGACATGGAGAGTTTCCTTACTTGTCCTCTCTATTTTGTGTTCTATGTGCTTTTTATACCTGTCAGGGTTTGTCTTTCCTTAATTTATGGAAATTTTCTTCTATAATTAAAGGTCAATGTCAATGACCTGAGATTCTTCTCTTTCCTCTATGCCTATGACAAGTGATTTGGTATTTTCCTGTTATCCCACATTTCCTGCATATTCCATTTCTGTATTTTAATTTTTTTCTTATTCTTTGCTTGAGCACTTCAGTTCTTCAACTTTATAATTCAGTCTTATATATTCTGTTTTCCATTTTATTCACTCAGTTGGAAAAATTTTTCTCCTGTCATTTCCATTTGGATTTTTTAGTTTTCCCTTACTTCTTCATTTCAGCCTGAGTTTTCTTCACTATTTTCACTTTTCTAGCTCTTTCATGAATTCAGTCAGAAGTTTATCTCTATCATTTTTTAGTTCTTTGAGATTTTTGCTTATGTGTTTTTTTACTTTGTTGAATTCTTTGATTATGATTTTTCTTTGAAAGTCTTTGTACTGGATTACCTCTAGGGAGTTCTCATTGTAAACCTCTCCAATAGGATTGGTGGTATTTGATGAGACATATTATTTTGGCTTTTCATATTATTATTTTATCATTGTGGTTTTGGCATTTGGATTTCTTTTCTTACTTGTGATACTGGTATGGATCTCAAGCCTACATTTGTAGAGTTGAAGTTTGATTCTGTATGCATTATTGATGTATCTCAGTTGCTTTCTGATTGAGTATGAACAGTTACTTGGCCTAGGATTCAGGATTTCTTTTTTGATTTTATATAGGAGGGACCAGATCAATCTAGTCAGCACATTAAGGAGCTCTCACAGCCCTGACTTACTAACACACTTCAAGCCTCAGAGGAATGTTTCAAGGTCCAAGCAGAGGAGAGGAGAAGGATATGAAAATTCCTAGAAGTCAGCAGGAAATCCTAAATCCTGCATCACTGGGAGGTGCCTGCTGATGGTCCCAAAGAAGGGATGGCCATGCCCCTACTAGCCAGCAAGAAAGCCTCAGCACTCATTGTTTTCAATTTGTTCCAAATTTCCTCCTATTCTGATCATATAGTTCTGGTTATGGGGCCATCCACTAGAGCATGTCAACCACCAGGAGCTAAACACTTAAAAAAACAGAGTCTCCCTCCCTCTGGATCCATTAATTCTCCATAGCTTCTATTCTGTTATGCAAGATCATGACCCCACTCCATGCTAGAATGAGATTGGCATGATCTCATTCAGGTCTTGGGCAAGAAACTGTACCTGGTATGAGATCATGAGTGCAATAATTCTGTCAGGTCATTCTGGCTCTTACAGTCTTTCTGTCCCCTGTTCCATAATGTTCCATGAAGCATAGGGAGGATGTGATATAGACGTCTCATTTTTTGCTTGGTATTTTGCAGACACTTCTTATCTTCACTTCCACCAGTTGTGAGTTTCTCTGTTAACTAGAATACACTGTAAAAGACACTTCTCTGATGAGGTAGCAGAACTTCAGTAATCTATAATTTGAGAGATATGTTTTAAAAACATTTTGATAATGTGTCTATTTAGCAAAATAATAGCAGTAGGTTCAACCCTGAGGCCTATGACCTCCCCAGCCATAAAAGCCATATTTTCAGTACCACACATGTGTTTTTACCTATGGAGAAAGCCTAAATCCAATCAGAAAGTGGTTTGATACCTTGGTAACATTTTTGTCACTAATAAACCCATTGACACATCTTGCCATGTTGATCATTTTGACAGTTCACAGAGTTCACACCTAATACTATTATGTTTATGATTTATTTTTCCCCAGAAGATTTCATAAATTCTTCCATTATTTAGAGAGTTAGCCAACAGTGAGGAAGCTATATAGCCAGCAATAACTTCATCCCTCTATGTTCTATGACCAAAGTGTGTGGTATCTTCAGGAATAGGGTCTTAATATTGTGATCTGGTGGGGACCAGAAACAATAACAATGTTCTTTATTGATTGAGGGGTTTCTGGGATAATGTGAATCAAAAATTCCTTTAAAATAAAAGTCTTGGAGTAAATAACCATATAGGAAATATATCTCAACATAATAAAGGCATTATAATACATGCCCATAGTCAACATTGATTTAAACATTGAGTTATCTGCCTACAAGGACCTACTGTTCAGGAAAGATTTAGGGCATTGAATGAAGATCATTGGTGGTACTCCAGTGGTCTGGAATGGGATCCTGTATAATGGAGCAGGTGATAATAATGAAAATATCTTAGACACTTTTACCTTCCTTTCTTCAGTCTTGTAGAGACATGGTTACCAGCTTGAGGTGAACACTCCTTAAAGGATAACTATGCCTATGGTCAGAGTTGTCAACACTTTGACTCAAAGTTTAAGGCAATTGAACAGAAAAAAAATTAAAGCACATATCCCAAGCTTTTATCATGCTTTTATCTACCCATTGGCCATTAGCAATGGTTTTAGAAAAAAATAGCCCTTAAATATCTCATGCTTTTGTAAAGATTTGTTATAAAATTGTTGCAAAATGAGTTAAGAGAAATGTTCAGTAAATTGGCACAATTCCTTGTTTTCAAAGTCATAATCATCCTTGAGAGAGGTAAGATTGAGTCAACAACATTAAATGAAATTCTGACTTTTTAAAAGTACTTTGTATTTTATTTTTCTGTATTTATATTTATTCATCCATATTGGTAAATAATAATTGTACATGACATAACATAATGTGTTATTTTGATATATGCTTAAACTATGTAATGATTAGGATAATTTTTATGCCTATCATCTTAATGATCTATCTTACCTTATTGTTCACATACTCAAAATTCTTTCCCCTACATAATTGATAGATGCAATATTCATAAAAGAATATTTTATCACTGTTAAATGTAAACAAACCCACTCCAACTTTCAACCATGAAAATTCTTAAACAAACATCATAATCACATCCAAAACATAAAATAAGTCCAACTGATATCACACATTATTCATGTTAAATGTTTTTAATTTAATAAGATAGTTGCTGTATGTATAGGTCACTGGTACACAAACAAGCTTAGCATGCACAGAGCCATAAGTAAAATGTCTAGACTAAAAGACACAGGAGAGAAAGATTTAGAGTGGGAAGAAAAAGAAATATT
>NW_008355786.1:2068447-2069632 GCF_000622305.1 Nannospalax galili | reverse complement strand
AGAGAGAGAGAGAGAGAGAGAGAGAGAGAGAGAGAGAGAGAGAATCTGGCATATCCTAGGTAAAATAGCCATAGAAATTATGTAAATACACCAATAATATATGAAATTCTAAGAAAAAGGAAGAAAAGGAAAAGTTACAAGATTAGGAGGGATAAGGATGAGAGGGAGAGAGAGAAAGACAAGAATTTAATTCAAATGTACAGCTATTAAATGTTGTTTCCTAACTCACTTTCCACTGTTCGTAGTGCAACTCATTGAGACAGTGTCAATTTTTTGTTCTTTTCTTATCATCTGCCAAGCCGTGAAAAGAGCCCACTTTGTTAAATGTCACTGCAGTGACCAGGTTCATCCTTGGAGTGTTCTCTGATGTCCAGGAGATTCAGACTTTGTGTGGAGTGCTCTTCCTGGTGATGTACCTGGCAGCCTTGATGAGTAACTTCATCATCATCACTCTCATCAGCCTGGACCTGCAGCTCCAAACACCCATGTACTTCTTCCTGAAAAATTTGTCTCTTTTGGATGTCTTCTTTGTAACAGTCCCAATCCCCAATTTCATTGTCAATAGCCTAACTCACAACAGTTCCATTTCCATCCTAGGCTGTGCCCTCCAGATACTTTTTTTTGTCACTCTCATCAGCCTGGACCTGCAGCTCCAAACACCCATGTACTTCTTCCTGAAAAATTTGTCTCTTTTGGATGTCTTCTTTGTAACAGTCCCAATCCCCAATTTCATTGTCAATAGCCTAACTCACAACAGTTCCATTTCCATCCTAGGCTGTGCCCTCCAGATACTTTTTTTTGTTTATTTTTTTTGTTTATTAGAAGAAGCATTTCATTAGCAGTCACTAGCCAGGGGGCGGTCCCCCACCCTGCTTTCGTGCGGGCCCCTGACTTGCACACCTGTTAGTTCAAGGCGGGTAGGGTGGGCAGCTTTCGCCACTGACCATGTGCACTCCACTCTGCCCCACTCTCCTGAAAAAGGCATCCATAGGTCCTGTTTTCATGGGTCTTGGGAGGCTCTGAAGCTGGCCAGGGCACTCCCTAGGTGCTGCTAGTTACTTTGGCCACTCTTGGTTTCACTTCTCTTGCATTTCTGCCTTCTTCCTCAAACTCTTCCCATGATTCCCATGTATCCCCAGTAAAAACATTAGCCCCAAGTAGCGAGGGAGTCAAAAGAATCGCCTT
>NW_008355786.1:2052599-2060819 GCF_000622305.1 Nannospalax galili | reverse complement strand
AGGGGGGTGTGGGGTGGGGTGGAAGGGTGAATGAGGCTTAGGGAGTCCCGGCGCGGAGAGCTGCAGACTTACCCCAAGAGGCCTGAGGATAGTAGTCTCCAGATACTTTTAATGACTTCCTTCTCAGCAGGAGATTTATTTGTCCTGACTGCCATGTCCTATGACGGCTATGTAGCCATTTGCTGTCCCCTGCAGTATGACACCATCATGAGTGATGGTGCCTGTGTGCTGATGGCAGGCTTTTCCTGGGCCACTGGGTTATTTCTTGGAGCAATATACACAGCTGGCACATTTTCCATGCCTTTCTGTGGCTCCAATGTGATCCCACAGTTTTTCTGTGACATTCCTTCATTGCTAAGGATATCCTGCTCTGGTACACTGGTGGTCATTTATACAAGCTTTGGAATTGGCATGTGTCTATGCATGTCATGTTTCATCTGTGTTGTGATCTCTTATTTTTACATTTTCTCCACTGTGCTGAAGATTCCTACCACTAAAGGTCAGTCCAAAGCCTTTGCCACCTGCCTGTCCCACCTCACCGTTTTCACTATTTTCATTGCAACTGCTTATTTTGTTTATCTGAAGACATCTTCTAATTCTGCAATTACAGACAGGCTGTTTGCTGTGATCTACACTGTGCTGCCTCCAGCCCTTAATCCTGTGATCTGTAGCTTGAAGAATGCTGATGTCAAATGTGCTCTGAGGAGATTGCTACAAGATGTGTGTTCACGGGGCTCATTCCATGTAACACTGAAAAGGGCTTGAGAGTCTCATTAAGTCTCACAGGTTGCAGCAAAGTTTTTTTTATCTTTAGAAAGATGATAGAAGATTCTCACAGTATTAAGCACTCATAAGGTTAGCTGATATATCATTTTTGTCAAGTTCGTATATAGAGTCATGGTTCTTTTTGTTTTCTTCTTTTAGGAAGCCTTGCTAATTCAGAGCTATAATTGTCTAAAATGATTGTGTTTTCAGTTTACATTTTTAATAATTTTGAGTGCATGTGTGTGTTTCTGTTTGTGTAGTGGGTATAAATCATGCCAGAGCATTAGTGTGTTAGTCAGAGGACAACATTCAGGAGTCAGTTCTCTTCTTCTACCATGTGATTCCCAGGGATTTAACTCATATCCTTAGGTTTGACAGCATGCACTTTTACCTGCAGAGCCATTTCTACAACCCTGGATTGATATTTTTTATATTAAGATATCATGCCAAGTCATTTGATGAATCAATTCCTCTCATTCATTCAGTGAAGCCAAAAAAAAAAAAAAGTTAAGATACTTAAATGGCACCATAGCATGGAAAGCATGGAAGCTACCAAGATAAATTCATACTCATTTCCCCTGAAACTCTGACTAGTTTTGCAGCAGAACAATTACTGGGAAAGCAATACAGTGATCCCAGAACATTCTGGATATTTACCCCAGTCCATAAAGGAGAATGAGAAAATATGTACAGAGTATTCCTAGAAAAGCAACCAGGCATTCTAAAGCTGTATGATCTATGCCTGTCTGGACCTAATGTCGATAAACCAGGACAGCTTTACCTCTAAATTAGTGAAAGGACACCATTCAGGAGTCAATTCTCTTCTTCTACCCTGTGATACCCAGGGGTTTAATTCATGTCCTTAGGTTGACAACATGCACTGTTACATGCAGAGCCATCCCTATAACCCTGAACTGATATTTTTATAGTAAGATATCGTGCTTAGTCATTTGCTAAATCAATTCCTCTTTCATTCAGTGTATCAAACAAAAGAGTTAAAATAGTTAAATGGTACCACAGCATGGAAAGCATGGAAGCTATCGAGACAGATTCACACTGATTTTCCATGAAACTCTGACTAGTTTTGCAGCAGAACAATTACTGGGAAAGCAATACAGTGATCCCAGAACATTCTGGATATTTACCCCAGTCCCAGAGTATTCCTAGAAAAGCAACCAGGCATTCTAAAGCTGTATGATCTATGCCTGTCTGGACCTAATGTCGATAAACCAGGACAGCTTTACCTCTAAATGTGTGAAGGTGAATGCTTTCCATTTGAAGATGTGCAAAAGCTATGGAACCTATTATAATTGCAGCAGAAATCACCTGGCTATGATTAATTTCTTTTGGTGTGTTTACTAGTGTCTTCAATGCAGAAGATTTTCCTTTACTGTGTCTAATCTTCTAAAGACTCTGTTTTATGAAAATAAGTGTTCGAGATTTATTTAATTAGCTAGAAAAAATCCAAAGTTTTCTATGACTTTTTCCATGATGCTATGCTCACTTTCAATGATGTTAAATGTTTTGTACTTATTTATTTTTTTAATTTTCTGTGTATGAGTGCATTACCTGCTTGCACATAGATAACCTGTGTTGTGAAATGCCCTCAAATGTCAGCTGAGGATGACAGATCCCCTGGAACTGGAGTCAAGGACTGTTATTAGCTAGCATGTGATTGCTGGGATTTGAACCTGGATTATCTACAAGAGCAGCTAGTGCTCTTAACTGCTGAGCCATCTCTCCATCCCTACAAATGTTTTATAATCAGTCTGACCAAAGGTTGCTAGGTAAGGAGTGATGCATGGTTTCGGTCACTGTCTAGCTTTGTCATTATCCTAGACCATCTTTGTCTAGAACACACTGAGACAAACTATGATCCCTCTCAATCAGTCAATATGAAAAAGAATGGATATATGCTCTATGGTCATCAAACTCTACTACAAACCCCCTGAGCAATATGAACTTCCCCAAGGCCTCCACCAAATTAACAATGTGACACCTTACACTGGTGACACTTGACGAGTTAGCACAAATTTATGGAAAGATTGGTCCCACCCTGCTGAACTCCTGATTTTGATCACTATTTGTACATGGCTTAAGCTCATTTAACCTCAATATAGACTCAGGATCTGATTCACAAAAAAATAGGATACAAGCAAATTCTATCATCCTGGAGATACTGCTTAATAACATCTGCTTCCAAATTAAAGGAGAAAGCCTTCTTTTGCAGCATGGTCTTCAATGGAAAGTTGCTGGCAATGCTGTTTGGTTTTTATATCTCATATTATTTCACTTTTTATAAATAAACTTGTGTTTACTCACATTTATGTCCTTCTATAAATTATCTCATTGGTAAAACCAAGAATTGAGAAAATAACATGGTCTGACTTCCTTGGACGAACTCTAGAACACCTTGGTGAATTAGCCCAGAGTCTTAACCAACATATCTTTGATGCAAGAGATCTGATGAAAGCCATATTTAAAACTATATGATCACAGTCTACGCCCCTGATAAGCAAACTTTCCACTTGTTTCGATCCTTTTCTCTGGCCTTATCTGCCACTTACTTGCTGTGTTATAGTCTCTTCTCTCTAAAGTCAGACCCAAATAGCTCCTTACTGCATGCACAATTCAAGCATGGAACAAACAACCTGCTGAACACCTGTTGAGACAGGAGAATGGGATGTAGAAGGAGGTTCTAAAAGTGTGAAGAACAGTATGTGAATGAAAGCAGTCACAAAAATGTTGTAAATCCCCCTGACCTAGGTGTATATGTAACAAAGTGCAGCATACATAGAAAAGTGTGTGGCATGTAAGTGACATGTGATGGTTTGAATGAGACTGTCCCCCATAAGCTCCAAGTATTTGGACATTTTATCCCCAGTCAGTGCCACTGTTTTGGTAAGTCTTAGAAGGTGTGGCCTTGCTCAATAAAACATGTCACTGTGCCAGACTTACACAGTCTTATGCTTTGCCAGATTTGCAGTTACCCTCTGTTTACTGTGTCTGTGGGAAACTTTGAGTGTTCCTCTAGTCACCTCCTGCCACCATGCCTCCCCACCATTGTGAATTATAATCCCTCTGGAACCATAAGCTAAATAAAATCTTCCTTCTATAAGCTGCTTTTGTCAGTGTTTCATTCTATCATAGCAACAGAAAAGCAATACAACATATAAAGCAGTCACAAGATTCCAGGCATAGGGCCACTTACCCTGTGACTTTTTTCCATTTTTACCACTTCCAATTTTATTTATTAGCCCCACTTCCAATTTATTCTTATGTGTACGAATGTTATGTCTGCATGTATGGAAATTGCACCTGTGTTGTGCAATGCCCATGAATTACAGAAGAGGTTGTCTCACATGGAAATTGAATTATGGGTAGTTGTTAGCTTCCATGTGTGTGCTGGGATTTGAACCTGGATCTTCTGCAAGAACAATTAGTGCTTTTAATGCTGGGCCATTTCTTCATCTCCTTCCCCACTTCCAATCTTATAAGTGCTTTACTCTCTTTAAAACATACCCATTTGTCCTTGTTCCAATGCCTTCTCCCAAGAAAGAAGTTCCTGGATATCCAAGCAGGTGCCTACCACATCCTGATTTATGGCTATAAGAGTTTGGCTAGCCACCATACAGGTGGTATGATTAATGGCTATAACCTCTTAAAAACTTTCTACTTGACTTTTCTTCCTTTCTTTGACTACCCATTTCACTTTACTTGGAGAGCTGCTTAGGTAAACCCCTAAGGAAATGACAAACAGCAGGCTGGGGGGGCATCAGATGCAATCCATTCACTTCCCCTTTTCACCCCTATAGCTCATTACACCTGCTTATGGGGTCATCACGGATTGAAAGTACATCCTGACTTTTTGCTTTCCCTGCTGGATGTCAGGGCCACAAAGCACATGCACCCACTCATTCTGGGCATCACCAGGGTCTTTCCTGAGGGCACATGCCCCTGGTGCAAATTACTCCTTCCAATTCTCCAAAAATAACTGGACTAGGTATTGTAGAAATAGCTCAGTAGTTAAGAGCACAGACTGTTCCTTCAGAGGTCCTGGGTTTGATTCCCAGAAACCACATGGTAGTTAACAACCATGCATAAATCCAGTTCCAGGGAAACTTGACACTCTTCTCTGACCACCATGAACATTGCATGACACAGGTGCACTTATATCCATACAGGCAATACACGCATACACAAAAAGTAAAAGGTAATACATTTAAATATTAATTAGACTCATGCATGTACAAAGTCTCATTCTTCCACCTGAACATACCACAGAAGCATGTTGTAAGACACCATATACTGCCTACTGCTTATAGGCCAAGCAGACAGCATCAGTGCTGCTAAATGGTGGTTATAGCCACCAAAGATGCCAATTAAAGATGATGGTGGTCATGTGGGCCGCCAAGATGACATTGAATAAATGTGGGAGGCCATAGTGGTACTGACAAAGCAGTTAAGACCCACATTGTAGCCCTGCACCCATAAAACGTTCAAACATCATGTTTACCCCAAATTTTCCCACTCTGTTGGTACTTTATTTGCCCATAATGGTCCCAGCCCGTGGGACTTTCAATGGGGTACCTGGAGTGAGGAGTGGGGATTGAATGAGGCAAGAGACACAGAGAATGGAGACAAGACAGTGCTCTGATCAAGCCTCGTTTATTGAACGTCTGCTCAAAGCTTTTATAGGGAAGCAGAGGGCAGAAGAAGCTGGGCGGGTAAGCTCCGCTGTTTACAGGGCATTCCACAGCCAGACCACGAGGCAGGATGTTTTTACAGGATGAGGAAATTTACAAGGTTGAGGCAGAAAAACATGTTTTTCACAAAGTCATCTGGCTACCCTTAAAAGGAAGTCAGAGGTTGAAGCTGTAAACAGCTTGCTTTACAGATAATAGTTACTATTTCTGGGTAGGGGGCCCACGGCTCCCTACAGGTCCCCCTTTTTTATTATAAACAAGAGCATGGGGCCAAGGCCGAATGATCCCTTAGGGAACCGCACCTGTCTTAGGTTGGAGAACTTTTATCTGATGCTCACCCGTCATGGGCTAGGGCAGCTGCGTTGGCTGCCTGCCTGTCTTAGGTTGCTTATCAGTAAAAGTCTCTCTTACCCATCTTTGACTGACGGGTTCAGCTCTCAAGGGGATGAATGGTCACATCATCATAAGGCCTGGCAGGCTCAAAGGGGTCATCTCGATCCTCGAGCTCCAGCCTGTGATAATGCACTTGAATAGGTTTAGCTGCCAGATCATTAATCTGACTCTTATGAAGGTTGTGATCCTTTTGAAGGCCCAGGGGCCGAAGGATATTACAGCCAGAATGGCTAGGAGGGGCCCCAATATGGTGGGCAAGAGGGTTGAAACCCAAGGTGATGTGGAAAACCAATTTTTGATCCCTTTCCCTTTGCGCCACTCCAACCCCTCCCTCAAGATCTTTATGTTATCTTTTACAGTACCAGTCTTATCTAGGTAAAAACAGCATTTCTCTTTAAGAGCCGCACAAAGTCCCCCTTGCAAGCAAACAAAAGAGCCCTAAGGGGACAGTGTACAGCACGGAAGGGCATTACATAAATGATTAAAACAATGGTGCACAAAGCATGTGGAACAATTAATGAATCACGAAGAAGATCACAGCATCACAGGCAAAGTCGAGAGACGAGAATGGTGGGTTCCAGGTGGTGGAAACAGTCCATATGAAACACGAACAGAGTCCAAAAACCCAGTCCAAAAAAACGGGGAACACAGGATGCGATGATGGATGGTGCAGTGATGACACAGGTGGCATAGAGTCTGGAGATGTTGCAAAGTGGACGAGGCGTTTAGGTACCCAACATGCATTGTCAGCATTCTGTGGAAAAAAACATAAACATGCCTGCTCCCCCAAATGAGGATAAGGGAGGATGTCACAATTTATCAGCTGTAGAGTGACCTAAAGGTGAAAACAAAGAGGGCAAGAGGGAACACATGGTAAAACATGGCAGCAAAAGCAGAGGTGTCTTTTTCTTGTCCTCTGAAATTTACAGATCGAGGGTCCTGTGGAGCAAAAGAGGTATGTATGTACCAAGCAGGTGTCCAAGGTAACATACAAGAAACAAAACGACAAGAGAGGGAGGACACACACCTTAGTTTTAGAACATTTAAGAGTAACACAAACATGGGTTGTCTAAAACACATCCATGGAACAATAAGGTGACAACAGGTAATCATGGAGACACAAACATACCATTTAAAGTGAGACAAACAAGGCAAAAATAATTTATAACTGATATCAGTAACCTAATTTTGTAAGTTCTGTAGTGTGTTGTTTTATTTTTGATATCTATTGCAAACTCATGGAACCTGGAAAAGAGCAAAATAGAGTTGTAGCTCCTGTCACAAACTACCTGCTGCTCTAAGACTCATCACAAGTGGCTCCTGCCACAAGCCACCAGTTTAGAGTACTCCTTACAAGCTATTTCTGCCACAAAGCACTGTGCTGTCGAAGCCACCAGTTTAGAGTACTCCTCACAAGCTATTTCTGCCACAAAGCACTGTGTTGTTGGGAAAGACCACAGAAAGACAAGTTTTAAAACTGTCATTTTTTACACATCATCTACATAGAGCCGTGCCAGGCTTAGACTGAGAGAAATTTGTTAAATGGTACCATCAAACCGAATTGAAACAAAACATGTTGGGAATGAGACCCAACGCAGATCTGTAAAAGGCACAGTGTCGACATTGCGTGGGCACGCCTGATTTACGTCCAAAGCATCACTGTGGACAGCCCTGGTCAGCGTCTTGAGCAGCTTTCCAACTGTTTTTCTGATTAATTACAGTACGCCTGTTTTTACAGGTTTATTATATGATCAATTTAGATTAGGTCCCCCTGTCAGGAACCCAAGGAGACCAACCCCTGAGGTGGAAGCCTTTTTAACCAATGAAAATCTTGTATGCCAAGGCACTAAAACATGCAAGCTACTCTCAGTTCTTCTCACAGAGTCAGAGGGTCAGTCTGAACCTGGAGAATTCTTGAGAACAGAAGTTTGTGAGAACTAGCATGAGTCTGAACAGAAAGGACCAGTTTCTGCCCTGAGTCAGCTTCTCACACTTCAGTCATTTATCTATCATCTATATCTATCTATCATCCATCAATCATTTGTCTATAATCTATCTATCTATCTATCTATCTATCTATCTATCTATACTTCTCCGTCCCTTTTCCTAGGGATCTTTAGTCTCCGTCCCTTTTCCTAGGATCTTTAGTCTCCGTTCCACCTTGTGGAAGCTTTCCCTTCGTTCCCTCTTAGGGGGAACTTTTGCTAGCACTATTGTTTTGTCTTTTACTTACAACTCCAGAGCATCAGGGTCCCCGTATGGGCCACCACTTGCTGCAAACCGGGACTCTGTCCAGCAGAGCCAAGGAAAGACGACACAGACACCAAGGCAGGGTTCAAGCTTCTTCCTCTCTCGC
>NW_008355786.1:2037193-2050594 GCF_000622305.1 Nannospalax galili | reverse complement strand
CATGAAATCTGGTGGGAGGGCTATAAAGGGATACGGATATTGATGTAACTTGGGGTTTGGAACATATTAATGAATAAGGAAAAATAAAAGATATATATACAGTAACATTGTTGTGTATCACCTAGAATTCAAATAGAAACATTAATAATTACAGAGCTAGTATTGAAAGTATAATAGTGGTTTGAGGTCAGCTCACAGGGTAACCACAAAACATAAAAGTCTCCAATGAGATTCACTAAGATGAAAAACAGAAACTTTCTGTTTAGTGCTAGTTAATGTTTGACAATGTATTGTTCACCTGTGTTTCACTTTTGTCTCTGGAATCAGAACTCTTAAGAAAAATGATTAGACCGCAAAACAATGGCTTATTGATGTAATCATGTAGCTTTGGAATTTATAATATGAGCTCTGCAGCTGCAAAATTACACTCAGACTTGCACCAGCTCCTGTGTGTTTGTCTGTTTGTCACTCACCGAATCCTTGTCCACCCTTTGGGGACCCTGCTCCCGTCAGACTGAACTGCTCCAGTTTGGGCTGGTCCGTCGCATCCCGGCCCATGGGACTTTCAACGGGGTACCTGGAGTGAGGGGTGGGGATTGAATGGGGCAAGAGACACAGAGAATGGAGACAAGACAGGGCTCTGATCAAGTCTCGTTTATTGAACGACTGCACAAAGCTTTTATAGGAAAGCAGAGGGCAGAAGAAGCTGGGCAGGTAAGTTCCATTGTTTACTGCGCATTCCACAGCCAGACCACAAGGCAGGATGTTTTTACAGGATGAGGAAATTTACAAGGTTGAGGCAGAAAAACATGTTTTTCACAAAGTCATCGGCTACTCTTAAAAGGAAGTCAGAGGCTGAATCTGTAAACAGCTTGCTTCACAGACAATAGTTACTATTTCTGGGTAGGGGGCCCACGGCTCCTTACACATAACTACTGTCTTATTCCTTTGTCTCTCCATTTTATTTTCTGCTAGACCTGATGGGATGGTGGTTCAGCTACTAGACAGTAATAGGAGCAGTGGTGAAACATTCCTGGCTCTCTTCATACCCTAGGAGATCTCCAAGAGATGTGTCCTTGTTCTGAGGCTCAGGTTAGGGTCTGAAGGAGGAGATGCCAGTGAATACAAAAGCTGACTCTACTGCCTGAGAATCCCAATGCCTAACAGCTCCATATATTGATTGTGGAAGGGTCCACAAGGCTCATTTTCATCCTTCTGGTCCAAAACATGATAAGGATGAAATTTCAAAACTAAGATCTCATCCCAGTAGTCCCAGAGGCTAAAGAACAAGACACAAGCAGCTATATCACAAGTCATCTACAATATCCAGCATTATCTACAGACTAAACTCTCTGTTCTAGCACTGGGTAGCACAGGGCACTAATCAATTCAGGAAAACAAGTTTTAACCCATCTCAGCACACCTAGTTGACTTTGCTTTGTACTTCCTGACTACTCCCCTGTGTTACTATGTTTTGTTTATTTCTGTGTAGTCATGCCCTAACTATAACCTTCCTGGAAGAATTGAAAACATACTAAAGAGACATTTGATTGCTTCTCTTTGGATATCAGACAATGAAAACTAAAAAACAGGAATTTCTCCAGAAATCTTATGTTCAGAAAAGAAAAAGGCTGAAGTCTGGTACCAGCCAGAGGGGAAATTTGTTTCCTGGGAAAAGACTGACAATTTTTCAGATGCCTTTATAATACTTGGGATATATCTTGACACTATGGCTAAACCAACTATCTCCATCTTGAAATTAGAGCAATATCTTTTGCTTTCTGTTTCTATGATAAACATCATAACTAAAAAAAGCAACTTGGGGAGGAAGGGTGTATTTCGGCTTACACTTTCAGGTGACAGACTATCACTAAGGGAAGTCAGGGCAGGGATTCAAGCAAGAACTGAACACGGGAACCTGGGACAGAAGCCTTTGAAGAACACTGGTTACAGAATGCCCCGCTGTCTCATTCTCAACTAGTTTTCTTACACAGCTCAGACACACCTTCCCAGGGTTGGTGTCCCCACAGTGGTTGGGCACTCCCAAATCAGACATCAAACAAGATGGTGTCTTAGAAATGTAGCCATAGGCCATTCTGATCTGGAAAATTCCTCAATTGAGTTTCCCTCTTCCCATATGTGTCAAGGTGATACTAAAATCTAACCAGCACAGGCAAGTTATTCAACTACCTCCACTGTAAGCAAAGTAGCTTTTGAGAGATGGCTCAATTTGGTCCACTAATCAAACAATGTGAGATTTCATAGAAACCACAATACTGCGAATGCCTAATCTTCAAAATTCCTTCTTACTACTTGTGGCAGAAAACCAAGGCTTAGCTTCTGGGATGTTGACTGAATATCTGGGTAAAGAACTGAGACCTATAGACCTTTTCTCAAAGAAATTAATGTCATGGTATCAGGGTGACCCCTCTGGCAAACACACACAAGGAATCAAGACCAGGAGGGCCTGTTTAGACAACATGTGCTAAAATGAATTTCTGTCATGTGCCAAAACGGCCTACATTAGACATCTGGAGAGCTGAGTCAGCACAAAATGGCTCTCAGTGGCTGTCTGGAGACCCCAAAAGTAAACAGTGTTATAATCAGTTATGTTACCAGTCTTGGCAAGAAGCCATCTGTGAGTGATATCCTATACAACAAAGTCCTTGGGAACAAGGACACATGGTCCTACCTGGTGGCCAGCTGACTGTGTACCTGTGCACCCAGGAAGAATAAAGCATGTTACATTTGCCAGTGGCTTCATTAATCTTCTTTAATCTCCTGGCTCCCTGCATTCCTCTGTTTCTCGTCTTAAGTCTCCACATATACATCCATACCTGTAGTAGCTATGACATTGTTAGTTGAATAAGCTTCTAAACCACCAATCTTTGGGCAATCATTAGAATCTCTTATACCCCATCATGTAAAATATCTACTTGGATTAAAAAAGATACCCTCTTTAGGTAGAAGTAGGGTTGCAAAATATCAGATAATACTTCTAGACAACCCATGAGTGACTCAAATTTGTGGAGCCCCAAATCCTGCCTTTCTGATGTCCATAGAAACCTCTTCTTTCTTGGCACTTTTGTGTACTGATGTTATCTCCTCCACCTGTGTCAGGTGACCTGAATTAAGTGACCAATCACTGGACAATTTGGACAAGGCTATGGTTTACTGGTGAGAGTAGTTGTGGTTCAAATGGAGAAGTTATGCAAGATATGAAATGGTCAGCAAAAGAGAAATCAATGCAACATTCTCAATATCTCCTTCATCTTCTCACAAAGGCAAAACAAAAAGCCTTAACAAGGTATTAATTTTGGGATCAGGAAAAAGGCTTAACATATATACTGACTGAAAGTGTACTGTCATGAAGCTGAAAAGATTGCTCAGTGGTTAAGCACACATACTACTCTTAGGGAGTAACCACGTCAGGCACCTCACAACTATCTGTAACTCCAATCAGGTGATCTGACACCCTTTTCTGATCTCTGCAGGTACCTGCACTCATGGGCACATATGCAGACATAGACACACACAATTATATAATTTTTTAAAAAACACAATAATGTATGCCTTCATGATCTTTCATGCCCATCTGCCATTTGTGAATAATGACCAATAATCATTCTTAAAACATGAGCAGTAGATTTTATACTGACAGTTTCCCACTCAAAAGGAAGTCATCTACTGCAAGAGCCATCAGAAGGGCTGATGTTCCGCAAGGAAATTCAGAAGCTAAAGCACATAAAAAAGCAGCTTTTTATTATTATTTTTATTTCAGCTTCTTAATTTCTTTGGGCAACATTAGCAGTTAAGAGCACTGACTGCTCTTGCAGAGGACCCAGGTTCAATTCCCAGCACCCACATGGTGGTGACAAACTATCCTTAACTCCATGTCCAGGGGAATCCGAAGCTCTCTTCTGACCTCTGCAGCATTGTACGACAGGTGCACTCACATACATGCAGGCAATACACTCATGCACATAAAATAAAAATAAAATTAAAATTAAAAAAAAAAATTTAAAGGCAGCTTTAAGGATCCCCAGCGATTTAATCCAGTTACTTCCAGAGAAGGATGAAATGCAGTCAAAGTAGAAAGGCAGGAAAAAGAATGGGCTTCAGAACACAGGGACAATCAAAAAGGATCGTGGATCTCTTTGGTAAATGAATTATTATTACCACAGACACTGCAGTGGAGGATAAGTAAAGCAATATATAATTTACTCCATTTGCAGACAGATGTCTTCCTAAGAGGTTGACTGGACTGCTCTTAGGAAAACAACTGAACAACTGAACAAAGTAAAAAAGGTGTATGAAGCCTGCAGTGTCTGCATACGTAGCAACTCCAACTGTTCTGATTCTCTGCTTCTGCTTGAACTGATCCAATGGATAGGTAATCCACAGATTCCAATGAGGACTGGCAAGTAAACTTTTCCCATGTGCACCCTGGCACCAGCTCCAAGTACCTATTGGTGTATATGGTCACCTTCATGAACTAGATAGAAGCATTCCCACTAGGACTCAGAAAGCTACTAAAGTGGCAAAGATCCATCTAAAAGAAACTAATCCAAGCTTTGACCTCTTCCACTTATTACAGAGTGACAATGGGACATTACTTCTATTGCAGATGACACAGTTTGTATCTAGGGTGCTGGGAATGAGATATCATCTACAATCTGCTTGGAGGCCACAGTCCTCAGGCAAAATTGAAAATACTAGCAATACTATTAAACAGATCCTAGCAAAACTTTACTAGGACACCTATGAAACATGATGAAAGCTATTACCCCATGAGAAACAGAAGAGCTCCAAAGTCTGAAACCAAGCTCGGCCTCTATGAGCTATGATATGGAGGTTATTCTTCACACTAGGTGTGACTACAGAGTCTGAGATTGATAAGATGTTCCCAAAACATATTAAACTTAAGGCAAGTCGAACAAGCCTTACAGAAATTGGTTATACCAATTGCAAGGGTAGGGCCCCAAAGATTATGAACACTGGGGACTGAGTCCTCTTTAAAATTTGGAAATAAATAGTTTGCTGTGGTTGTCATTATGGTTATTGGGCTTTAGGGTGAGTTGGACCAGTGATTGATTTTCTCCATTAGTATTTTTTATATTATCATATAGCACAGGTCAATTCCTGCTCCATTGCTCCAAGTCCTGTATCCAAAGTATGTCCTGTCTTCAGCAGTAGGGTTTCAACTTCCAGTTCTAGAAGATAACCAAGAGCTCTGGCAATAGCCTGTGTTGGGAGTCTCTTAGACCACTCTCACCAACCACTCAAAGGGATGTGTCTCTTATCTGTCACTGTGTTCCTTGCCATATAGCCCCTGGTGTACATATGTGTTAATGTACATAAAGCCCTCTCAATGGCAGTAAATTTATGGGTAACACTGTAAACACAATCAAATACATATGGTTGGAGAAGACATAAATCCTAGAAAAAAAACCCTGTCTATGTCATATATCTAGACAAATGAAATTTCTTAATATATACTAAATATGAATCCTTATATTTACAGACAAGTATATAGTATACAACTGACCAAAGAAGTTTCTTTTTGCAACATATGGAGGCTACTGGAGAATCCCACAACTGGTCAGAAACTGACAATATAAATCTGAGTAATGCCCAGTTACAGGTGACACATCTGCAGTTGAGCTGTTACACCTAAGGCTCATGGAACATAGCAGAATGAATGAGGGGTAGTACATCTCTCAACTCACACCAGTGAAGCTTCCTTATAAAACAGACTGCAATGCACACAGAAGGTCACTACCAGTCAAGTTTTAAAGACTAAGAGACTGCAGGCTGTGTGTCCATGGATAGGACTACTATATTAAATCTCTCCCACCCATGACTCAGGAAACACAGTAGAAGAGCAGACAAAAAGATTGTATGAGTCAGTTCTGGTTCATGAACATAGGGAAGCAGAGGCATTCAGGCCACTGGAAGATTGTAGATGTGAACTCATGGCAATGGTGGTATCAAGCACAGGACCCATACTGACTCAATTGGACAAGGGCCCAGTGTAGAGGAGTGAGGTTTGCAATGGGCCTGTTCTGGATAAATTTGGGGACAGATTACTATTCGATGGGGGAAAGTAAGTAGGCCTTACAATCTCTAGACAGGCTGACTAGACTCCAGTGGATGAATGTGCACCAAAGGACATCTAGGTACAAATGCATGACTGGAAAGGACTTAATATGTATGGCAAAATACATGAAGTCAAATGAGGGGGCATGAATGAGGAAGGGATCCAAATTTTGATTAAGAATTGCTGTATGAAACATACAAAAGCTCAATATAAATTGTTTAAAATTTTTTGGAAAGAAAGACCTATAAAAGTTGGGTCCTTGAACAAAGGGACCTTCCAAGTGGTCTTGAGACGCCTCATGACTGAAAAACTGTTGCAAAGAGCTGAGTTCTAATCGTTAAGATGAAACCTGTGATGATCCTGAGGGAAAACAAGATAGCACCTACACTTGTGAGCCAGTAGAATATCTGAAACTTCTCTTCAAAAAACAAATATAAGTAGAAACCTAATGACTACTGAAACAGTCTATTATACTGCCTGCTCTGACCATTCCTGCTTCCCTCTGTAGTAATCATAAATGGGAACAATGTAGAAGGGAGTGCCTGCTCCTGGAAGAATGGATTAATTTTCCTGCCAAATCAAGGAATTTCAAATATTCACCCCTGCTTTTATCCCTCCCCTTTTGCAATATATATTTTTCTTAAATTTTTGTGCATTTCATATATATTAAACATATTTAGACTACTTTCTCACAATCTGCTTTATACCAGAGCCCCCCTCACTACTGTATTTCATGCATTTTGACATATATGTTAAGGTTTATCCAGTCAAATTTGTGTTCCCTGTTCATGAGTTCATCCATTGGGGAACCTTGTCATCCTATCTAGAATCATTCACTTAAAGAAGACCAACTGTCCCTCATGCAGCAGTGCTCATCTGTCAATGATTCCTTGGCTAAGGTTGGGGCTTAATGCCCCATTACCCAGTTCTATGAGAGAAAATTAATGCATCTCTCAACTCTCACCAGTGAAGTTCCCTCATGGAACAGTGAGCAATTAACACAGAAAGCCACAACTAACCAAAATGTAGAATAAGATTCTGCACAGTATGTGTCCCTGGATAGGACTCTTATTTTAGACCTCATTCATTCAAGGTTCAGAGACTATTGTGGAAGAGGGAGCAGAAAGATTGTAAGAGCCACGGATGTTGCATAACCACAAGGAAATAGTTTTCTAGGCTTCTTGGAACTTGTTCATTTTTCCCATTTGCAGGAAACTTATAGATGAGTCTGGAACACCTGGCTTCCCTTCTGTGCTACCATAAGAAGCTTAGATAACAATTAAGAAAACTGCTGAATCTGAATTAAACAGAATTCTAAGTTGTATGCTGCTTTTTTCTTTTCTGTAAGCTGTAAGAAATATACCCCCATTTCTATGGATTCATCTCTAGAATAATGCACATATCAGGAATATCAAGAATCATCTAACTACAGGAAAACCACAGTAAAGGTTACCTATCTAGCACATAAGGGGAAATAGAGAAAAAATTATTATGAAGACTTAATTAAACCCCCTCCTTATGCACTTGTGCATTTACCAGACTAAAGCCTTGTAGGGTTAAATTCACTCACTTGTGGTTCTCCAGCAGGCAGAAATGAACTTACAGTGGAGAGAATGAAATTTTGAAAGCAACCCTAAACACTCTCCTAAAATTCACATATAATAACACCATTCTCCAAACAGATTTGTTTTGTAAAAGATTATGACAAATGGTTGAAATTCTGTAAGTCCAACTTTTCATGGAGGTAAACAAAAAACTATGTGTTTACAAAAAAATGTGCTATTAAAAAATGACCATTTTTTTAGGGTAGAAAGGTAGAATGTGTAATTTACAGGCAAGCCATAAGCTTCATTAAAGGAAGCATAAATACATAAATTCCTCAAGGTAGCAAAATGGCCCAAATTGGTGGCTTGGCCTTTGATTGGGCCTTAGCCACTAGCCACTTCCCTGACTGACAGAGACTGCTTTCAGAGTCATCATGCTGTGCCAAAAGGTAACACGCCTGCTCATCCTGAGAAAATAGCCTCAGCAAGGAGGCACACTGACACCTGGCACCTGACTTTGTCCAAAATCATACAGCTACATTTACCACAGTTCCTCTATAAAAAACCAGAATGCTTTGCTTATTCTTGCTGATGCTATTCCATGGACAGCAGAGACCCTTTGCTATTTTATGAATAAAAGGAACATATTCTTTGTGTGTTGCAGTTCTCTGGTTCTTATTTCTTAATTTTAAACTCCTTCCTTTTTCTGCTCTCCTAAATCTAACAAGAATAATCCAATGATACTTTAATAATTCCTCTTGGGGAAGATTTTCTCCCCATGAACGAAAAGAATGGGCTCCAAGGGTTCAGTTTAACCTCCTGCCCTATGTAACTATGTAATATACAGGGATCAGAGAGTCTTCAATGGCATCTCCAACTCTGTCCTCTCCAGGAAGTAAAAACACGAAGGCAAAGAGAAGAGATACACACACACACACACACACACACACACACACACACACAATTTTCCATAGGAGATTTGAGAAAATGTAAGAAATTCTGGGAAGAAGGAATTTGGGAATTTTTCACCAATGGCTATGCTTAGAGATTTGTCTGTAGTTCTCCCCTACAATAACAATAATTGATAAAATGGTCAGACACTATTTCTGTACAAATAAACTCGATAAATCATTTACACGTCCTATCAACCTATTTAATTTTTGCTATGCTAAAAATCAGATGCTAAAATTATAAAATACAGACTCTAAGATATTCTTTAAACAGGAAATTTTTAATTTTTCTTAGAGGGTCAATGGAAAACCCACCATATAATTATGTGTTCTTTCCCTTTAAAGAAAGAAAAATGGCAGGCAAATAAATGTATAAATGCATAGGTTGTTTCAACAATTTAAGGTCCATTTGGCAGTCTTTGAACAATCAACATTTCAAAAATGATAGTTGGCAGTAAAGAATCAGGTTTAATAATTGACTGAATATAGGCTTGTTTACTGACTGGCTTCTTGAGATGATATAGCAGCTTCTAGACTCAAAACTCTGTATTTAGGGCCTCTGGGACACAGTGGATTTTACTGCAGTGTAGGCTAAGCAAAGGTTGATAAGACCTTCAAGGAGGCAGTATAGGTAATCAGGGAGTTACCAGGAAAACACAACATTTTCAAATGCTCGTGTTGTCGTACTTGGAGAAGCTAAGAATGACTCCTGATAAAAATGAAAGTCAGAGAAGCATAGGCCAGTGATCTACAAGTCATGAAAGAGCACAGATCCCAGCCCAGAGTACTATGCCCAACAAAACTGTCAGTTACATTTGAAGGAGAAAGGAAAAACTTCCATGATCAAAATAGATTTTAAGGAATTTTTGTTCACTGGAGGAAAATCATTCATTTAAAAATTAAAAATAGTAAACTGTGAGAAATGTATTATTATACATTAGTTGGTATCATAATTCTACAAACAGAAAAGCTTTAAAATTATACTCTTTATAAATAAATCATGAGTAAGTGAAATGGAGTGGACACTACCTTCCATTTCTGAAACAGATAATTCTATGATGAAAGCTATGAAATATAAACTGTGGAAAATAAGTGTGGGAATAATGCCATTGTTAAAATGGAGAGACACTTCTGTGCCTGCAGACATATTAGTCTTGACAAAATCTAAAAACTTTATTTCATGAGAGTAATGTTTTTTGCATAGCAACAGAATTTTGGAATGTAAAATTTTTAAAGTTTTCATTGTTGAATATTCAACTCCATTTTAGGAATAGAATATCTCAAGTCTACGGCATTAAATATTTTTGAGAAAAATAATCTGTGCTATAAATTCTTTTTAATAATTTGGGCCAGTGACAAGAAATGATGCATTGGTAATTCATCCTTTAAATTCAACTTTTTTGATTGTGTTTGAATGGGGGGAATGCTAGGAATTTATCACCTCCTCAGGAATGGCAAACACATGCTCTATCACTGAATTGCAACTCAGCCCCTTCCTTTCATTTTTAGACTTCTTTAGCTTTCTTATTTCATATAGCTAATTAAACTGCATTGTTGATTAAAGAAAAAAAGAACTGCTACCTCATCTTATACATTGTTATAAATGTTCAATATATGTACAAACCAAATAAATACCCAGCCCTCTTCTAGTAAATCTACAATTTATTGACTTAAATGGTTGAAAAGTTTCTGAAATTACCTGTTCAGAAAGATTTAGCCACAGACCATGTCTTTTGGAAGTGACTCTAAGTACCCCAGAGAAAAAATTAATTGTATCCCAAAGAATTCATCTCTACATAATCTACAGTTACTTAATAGCAAATAGTTTTAAACCAGGAACATCATGGACTAGTAACTTGTGGAATTTGATGTCAGAAGACAGTGTGTGGTGTGTATGAAGTTTATAACAGAAAGATCCTCAACTGGATAAGCAAAGGAATTATATTACACTCAATATATTCTTTTCAAAGTCATTCTCTTTTATAATGACAAATTGATGCTAGGTAAGAGAGTTATTGTAAAGTGTGTCAATATTTCAAATTTCCTGTAAATCAGAAAGAACATGTAGAACCTTGAGACCCTCTTCATTCACCCACTACCCCCCAATCCCTCCAGACCCCCACTAATTGCGCTTTTAGCTTCTGTAAAATGCTTGGCTGCTGCTTTAGACATGCCTAGACATACCCTGGCATGCCCTGACCCCCACCTGCTCTTCCCCACCCCCCTTCAAGAAAACTATAGATTAAGCAAGCCCATGCATAAAAACTGCCCTATAATGTAAAAACGGAGACTCCTGGCCCCACAGGTAACAGTCAACACATTCCACAGCCCTGAGAATAGCACCTACCAATAAGAAACTTCCAGGGCTACATCTAATACATCTAATTGTTTTAAAATTATGTTGGCGCATGTGGGCTCCTTGAACCAACCAAAATGTATCTTCCGTATCCAAGCCCCCCCTTCTTTGTCTAAAACCTATAAAAGGCTCCACTCTCCCTTACTCTGGGCTCTCAGCAAGGATCCGTTGAGTTGGTGAGGTCTGAGAGCCTGAGCTTAAGCCTGAATAAACCATAAACCTTTGCTTTTGCATTTTGGTGTGTTGGGTCCTCGGTGGTCTTTTTGGGGTCCAGTGGATGAGAGACAACATTTGGGAGCTCATCCGGGATATCCTCAGAGACCTCCGAGAGGAACCGACCCCAAAAGTTTTGTGATCAACCGGCCAGGTAAGTTTTTGTAAAACTGTGTTTGTCCTCCTGTCTTCTTGTCTGCCTGTCGTGGCCATCTGATATCAGTTTTTTGTCACTGGAATGCTTGCAAGGTGACCTGAAGGATTCGGGAGATGTCCCCATCCTCATCAGAGTGGGTGTTCCCCACCGGACACCCCACCAGGACATTAGTCCATCTGAAACCTCAGAGGACCTCGCGACCCTGTTGAGACACGCGAGTCCTATCCGCACGGTCTTTGGCACAATTGAGCCAGGGAGTCCACATGGCCGAGAGTCCAGACCATCTGAAAGCTGCAGTAGTTTAATTTGGGCCCTCTGTGTCGTTCTTGTGTCTTGTGATCTTCGTTCTAATTTCTTTGTTGATGAAACGGATGGGACTGATAAATACTATGGGCAACACCCCATCTTCCCCTCTAGATCTTACACTAGTCCACTGGGGGGACGTGAAGACGATTGCCCATAACAATAGTGTAGATGTAAAGAAAAAGAAATGGACAACTTTATGTTCGGTTGATTGGCCCTCCTTCAATGTTGGATGGCCCCCTGAAGGGACTTTTAACCTGAGTTTGATTTCCAGGGTAGAGGACCACGTCTTCCGCCCATGGATGGGCCACCAGGACCAGATCCCATACATCGTGACCTGGCGAGGCCTCATCAAATGACCTGATGGCCCCCCCACCTGGGTCAAGTCCTTCCTTCCCCTGATTAATTCAACTACTCCCCCTCCACCTTTGCAGGTCCTCCCTCTCAGACCAAAGGTGGAAGAGAAACCCATTCTCCAGGGAAGCACAGAGGAGAACAACATCTTTCCCCCACCCTACTCCTCTCAGATGGGCACCCTGCCAATGGCACCACAAGTGCAGGCCCTGCCTCCTAACCCTGAGGAGCCACCGTCGCTTCCACAGGGACCTGCACAGGCCACACAGAGCTGGAGGGGGGCAGCCACCCAGCCTGACACCATTGTTCTCCCCCTCCAGCCGGTGGGGCCCCCAGATGGAGAGGGCAATCAGCCCTTTCATTACTGGCCCTTTGCCACCAGTGATCTTTACAATTGGCGCTCACAGAATGCTCCTTTCTCTGAAAACCCCAGATTAACTTATTGGAAACTGTTCTCTTCACTCACCAGCCCACCTGGGATGATTGCCACCAGCTCCTGAGTGTCCTGTTCACTACTGAGGAGCAAAACAGGATCCTGGAGGCAGCCTGGAAATTGGTTCCAGGCCCCACCAGGGACCCTACCACAGACCCAGGCATCATTAATGCGAGCTTTCCCCCTAGCCATCCCAGTTGGGACTACAACATGGCAGAAGGTAAGGAGAGGCTCCTGGTCTACCGCCAGACTCTGTTAGCGGGTCTCAAAATGGCGTCTCGAAAACCCACCAATATGTCTAAGGTCTATGATATCAGACAAGGGCCCGAAGAGAGCCCAGCCTCATACTTAGAGAGGTTACAAGATGCCTTCCGGCAGTTCACTCTGTATGACCCAGAAGTGGAGGAATCAGCTCAAACTGTGACATTTACTTTCATTAACCAGGCAGCCCCTGACATCAAGGGAAAGTTACAGTCTTCAGATAGACTAGGAGAAAAGAACCTTAGGGACTTAACAGCAGTGGTGGAAAAGGTTTATAATAGAAGGGAGACAGCAGAACAAATACAGGAAAGAAAAGAAAAAAGACAGGAAGCAAGCCTGACCAGGGTCCTGGAGAGACAACAGGCCCGCCACAAGAAGGACCTCAGAGAGATATTATTGGCAACTAACCCCCAGTATGGAAAGAGCTCATCGGCGGGATCCAGACCACGAAATAAGGTAGGGAAAAACCAGTGTGTGTACTGCAAGGAGGAAGGGCACTGGGTGAAGGACTGCCCCAGGAAGAATAACCAATCAGCTAAGGTATTACTGGCTCTTATTGGGGGTGAAGACAGTGACTAGGGGTGATGGGGCTCAGGTCCCCTCCCTGAGCCCAGGGTAACCCTGAAAATAGAGGGGAAACCAATTGAGTTTATTGTGGATACTGGTGCCCAGAATTCGGTTTTACTGGAGCCAAGAGGGCCAGTGTCCTCCAGAACTACATGGGCATAGA
>NW_008355786.1:2036325-2037077 GCF_000622305.1 Nannospalax galili | reverse complement strand
TGTCAAAAATGAGGGAACAGATCCACTTCACAGCTAAAGGAGCCACCCTGCATCACAATGGGGCACCAGTTCAGGTTCTAGTCACCAATGACCTGACTGAGGAATATAGACTCCATCAGGAGCCGATCCAACCAAACCCTGATATATCAGATTGGCTCCAAAAATTTCCCCAAGCCTGGGCAGAAACAGGAGGTATGGGTCTGGCAAGACACAGCCTCCTGTATATGTTGAACTCAAAGCAGGGGTGGACCGTGTTAAAGTGTGCCAGTATCCTATGCCCCTAGAGGCAAAACGTGGAATTACTCCACATATCAGAAGATTAATGGAACTAGGGGTGCTGAGAATGACCCAGTCTGCCTGGAACAACCCACTCCTGCCTGTCAAAAAGCCCCAATCTGGGGACTATAGACTGGTACAAGATTTAAGGGAGGTGAACAAGAGAGTCATTGACATTCATCCCACTGTCCCCAACCCTTATACGTTACTCAGTACCCTGCCACCAGATTGGCAATGGTATACAGTTCTGGACCTCAAGGAAGCCTTCTTCAGCCTTCCACTAGCTCCCAGCAGTCAGCCCTACTTTGCCTTTGAATGGCATCATCCGGAGGCAGGAATCAGTGGCCAGCTGACCTGGACACAACTGCCTCAAGGGTTTAAAAATTCTCCAACTATATTCGATGAGGCCCTGCATGAAGATCTGGGTGAGTACAGAGCCCAACACCCCGACATAAGCCTGTTACAATATGTAGATG
>NW_008355786.1:2018280-2035136 GCF_000622305.1 Nannospalax galili | reverse complement strand
AACCCCACCCAGAAGGGAAATAATCTGGCTGACAGGACAGCTAAAGAAATAGCCCTGACCTCCATGACCCTGCCCATTCTTGTTGATCCTGGATCAAGGGAACTGCCTAAAACTCCCCACTATAGCCCCGAGGACTTAGCCTGGATACACACTCTCCCTATGACTCAATGCTTAGAGGGCTGGTGGAGGACAATGGATGGAAAAGTTATCCTACCTCAGAATTTAGGCATAAGATTGCTCAAGAAAATACATCAAGCATCACACATGGGCACCCGAAGGATGCAAGACTTACTAAGAAGGGCCAAAGTTAAAATTCAGGAAGGAAATCAAGCTATTGAAAAAATTGTTAGGCATTGTCATGCCTGCCAGTTAACCAACTCAGCTCCGTCCCATGCTAACCCAGGATCCTGGAGCAGAGGGACACGACTGGGTATGTATTGGGAGACTGATTTCACTGAGATCAAACAGGGAAAATTTGGATATAAATATTTACTAGTATTCATAGACACCTTCTCTGGATGGACTGAGGCCTACCCAACCAAACATGAGACAGCTCACGTGGTAGCCAAGAAGCTAATCAAAGAGATCCTGCCCAGGTATGCTTTCCCAACTACAGTCGGCCCAGATAATGGGCCAGCCTTTGTCTCTCAGGTAAGCCAGGGAATAGCCACTGCACTGGGGGCCAATTGGAAACTACATGTGCTTATAGACCCCAGAGCTCAGGACAGGTAGAAAGAATGAATAGAACTCTAAAAGAGAACTTAACCAAATTAGGTTTAGAGACTGGCACAGACTGGGTGGCTCTCCTCCCCTTTGCCCTAACACTCCATACCAGAAGGGCTTGACCCCCTTTGAAATCATGTATGGAAACCCCCCTCCTATGATACCTAGCCTCCAAGCTGACCTAGTATCAACCTTGGGAGACCAGGACCTACTGGACTCACTCCAGCAGTTGCAGCTAACCAACCAATGGGTCTGGCCACAACTCAGAGCTATATATGAAGCTGCTGTCCTCCCGCAACCCCACAGGTTTAAACTGGGTGACTGGGTCTTCATCCACAGACACCAATGGAAAAAATCTCGAGTCAAGATGGAAGGGTCCCTTCCTGATCCTCTTGATGACTCCCACTGCACTCAAAGTGGATGGCATCATGGCTTGGGTACACTATTCCCATGCAAAACCTGCCGACCCATTTGCAGTCCCAGAGGATTACAAGAGAGAACCTGGAAGGCATCCCCATACCCTTCAAATCCATTCAAGCGTCCTAGGAGACCCTTCCTGCTAACCTGTCTATTGTTGACATTGAACTGCTTATTGGCTGATGGCACCTTTCCTGAAAGTAACATGAATCCCCATATGCCCCTTAGCATGAGCCCCCAGATACCTGTGAGCTGGCCGACCAGAGCCCATGATTGGGTTCCCCAGTTACTAGACAAGGGGGAATGTAGAACCCTGAGACCCTCTTCATTCACCCGCTACCCCCCAATCCCTCCAGACCCCCACTAATTGCTCTTTTAGCTTCTGTAAAATGCTTGGCTGCTGCTTTAGACATACCTAGACATACCCTGGCATGCCCTGACCCCCGCCTGCTATTCCCTCCCCCCCTTCCAGGAAACTACAGATTAAGAAAGCCTGTTCATAAAAACTGCCCTATAAGGTAAAAACAGAGACTCCTGGCCCCACAGGTAACAGTCAGAACATTCCACAGCCCTGAGAATAGCATCTACCAATAAGAAACTTCCAGGGCTGCATCTTATACATCCAATCAGTTTAAAATTATGTTGGCGCACTTGGGCTCCTTGAACCAACCAAAATGTATCTTTGGTATCCATCCCCCTTCTTTGTCTAAAACCTATAAAAGGCTCCACTCTCCCTTACACTGGGCTCTCAGCAAGGATCCGTTGAGTTGGTGAGGTCTGAGAGCCTGAGCTTAAGACCAAATAAACCACAAACCTTTGCTTTTGCATTTTGGTGTGTTGGGTCCTGGGTGGTCTTTTTGGGGTCCAGTGGATGAGGTACAACAAACCTAAATGTAATTACCTCGGTAAAGAATTGTGTGGTTCTATGAAAAAATTGCTACATGTTTAAAATTCAATCAGCCTACCTATAATAAATTTATTTATCATGTACAATCAGTAAACTGTTTAAAACATTATTTCTGTAAAATAAAGTAGTAGTTAATTTTATTTAGTTGGTTTTTTAAATTTTTTCATTGAATTTTTATGATTTCATACAATATGATTTGATGTTATTTAGATCTGCACCTCTCTCTATTCCTTTCCCCTGCCCAATTCAGTGTACCCACTGTATACAAAATGCAACTTATAATTATGAGTCCTCACATGTCTGACAGGATCTCCCTGTAGGCCCAGCTGGACTGGAATTCTCTGTGTAATCAGGTCAGCCTTAATCTCACATAGATCCATCTGTCTCTGCCTCCAGAGTGTTGGGATCAGAGGTGTGTGCTTCAACACCTGGCAAAAATTATCATCTTTTATGACCCATGAATCAAATGCCAGAAGGACCTGTGGAAAATCCTTTGAAGCATTGTTTTAAAGTTGTATGAAATGTACAAATGCTCAATAAAATTAGTATTTAATGCAAATTTAAAATAAAATTCTATTCACATGCCAGGCATTGGCAGAAGCAAGTGGATCTTTGTGATTTCAAGGCCAACCTGGTCTACATAGAATTCCAGGCAAGCCGGGGCTACAGGGAGGACTTGTCTCAAAAAGACAAAGAAAAAAAAAGATTGTACTCAATAGCAAAACTGATTGCAAAGCCTTCCCCACCTGCTCCTCCCATCTCACTATGGTACTAATTTGGGATGGGTCCACAATTTTCCTCCTTGTTCACACCTCCATCAAAGATGCTTTGGATTTTACCAAAGTCATTCATGTACTCAACACAGTAGTGACTCTAGTTCTAAATCCTTTCTATCTATACACTCAGAACAAGGAATTCAGAGAGACCCTGTTAAGAAATGGAGGAAAATATAAACCTCCCATGGTGCCATGGTTTTGTAAAAGGTCTCCATCACTGATGCAGAGATTGCAATGATAATGTGAATCTCCTGAATGCCATGGATATGCTGTAACTGGGCTGCATTACTGATACAGGGATTACTATTTTTTAAAATTTTGTTTCATTGTTTGCGAACTAAGGGGTATGAGAAGTTGGACAAGTTTAAATAAATAAAAGCATACGTAAAATCAGAGTAAAGAGTCATTTCAAGACAGAATTTTCCCTCTGAATGAAATATGGTAAGATAGAAACATATGAAATGAGAAGATGATAGGTACAATATGCTACATTTGTCTCCTAGGGACAGTGAACAAAGCAATCCAAAATACTTCTGATAAAATGTAAACAGAAATATATACAAGTTTGAATATAACAACAGAAAGCCTCTTTATATATAAAACTTAGAAAGGAAAAATCATAGATTATGATTACTAATAGACAATATGCTTAGAATTGCCAATACTTTAAAAATGAAAAACAACTGTAGTGTTCTTGGGATCTAAAGTCTGTTGATATAGCGCTACCAAATAAAACAGGAGCCAGGAGTTGGTGAGAAGAAATGGATTTATATATCATTTTGTCCAAAGTGTGCAACAAAAAGATTCTCAGCTTCCCGCCACTTTGCCTGTAGCATTCTTACCATTTATAGAAAACTTGAAGACAAAGCAGGATAAAATACACATAAAAATTGAGATGTGATTTAAGTTTTCAGTACACTGAGGTGAGCCTTTTTCCTGGAAATCAGCTCCTTCTCTGGTGATATAAAGCCCTATCAGTCCCAGCTGGTAGTTTTCTGGAAAGAATCTGAGTTTTTGAGTCTCTTACATAATTCTTTTCTTTTTTTCCTTACCCATTCTTCATGACTGAGGGATTTAACATGCTGTCATTTACTGTTGGATTTGTATATAGATTCCATTGAGGACTCCAGAAATGCATAAGCAAAATTAAATTGTAACATGCCTGTATCTGAAAGAAATGCCATGTGCCAAAGTCAAGTAGGAATCATTCATAAATCATGGGATGAGAAGAGATTCAGCATCAGGTAGGCATTGATTAAATGTTCTAAATTAAACCTCTTAGTTTCAGTAATTTTTTGAAGGGCTGGCACAAGTGACCCCATTTTTTTATCGTTGGTTTTTGAAAGTGCTTATGATTATGAAACAATGGTGTCAGCATACAAAAGTCCAAGGCAAACTAAGACAAAACCACAGAAGAGAACTGTGGAAATGGGTAACAAGCCCCAATTTTATCAGAAGAATTATTGAACACTGCTAGGTAAGGAAGAGGTGATTTTCTAAAAGGGAAGTATTCTAGACTGGCTGACTAGACCCCAGTGGATGAACTTGCACTTAGAAAATACTGGACACTAAAATGACATGACGGGTCTTAACACAAAAGACAGAGTACGTGAATTCCAGTTGGGGGTTGCTGTGGGAGGGTGGCAATGAGGAAAGGGGTATAAAGATGATTAAGTTTGATTGATATGTTCTATATGAAATGCACAAAAATTCAATAAAATATTTTTTAAATACATTTCAAAGTAAACATAATCAAAGACATGAAAGATCTCTATGATGAGGCCTGGAAATATGACTTGTGGTTTAAGAGCACTGGCTTCTCTTACAGAAGATCTTGGTTCAGTTCCCTGCACCTACATTGTGCCTAAAAACCATTCATAACTCCAGTTCCATGGGATCAGACACAACCTTCTCACCTCAGTGGGCATTGCATGACAGGGCTGCACTTCCATGTAGGCAATACATTCATACACATCAAATAAAAATAATAAAATACTTTAAAAACTGATGAAAAAAAGAACTCTGATGAGAATTTTAAATCTTTGAAGAAATATTAAGGAAGAAACAAGGAAATGATAGACTCCATTGGTAGAATTAATATTGTAAAAATTAACATAGTATTAAAAGCATTGTATAGATTCAATGCAATGTCAATCAAGTTTGGCATGACATGAGTGCATAGGATTTCAGTCACCTGATATTTGACAAAGGTGCCAAGCACACACACTGGAGAAAATACATCATCTTCAACAAATGGTGATGGCAAAACCGCATCTCCATTTGTAGTAGAATGAAATTAGACTTTTCTTTCACCCTGCACAAAATTCAACTCCAAATGGATCAAAGACCTCAATATGTAACCCGAAACTCAGAAACTGTTGGAAGAAAAAATGTGTAGCACCCTACAAGATATATGTATAGGAACTCTAAATCAGTTATCAGTTACTTAGGGATTAAGGTAAACAATTGACAAGTAGGACATCAAAACTTAAAAAGCTTCTGTAAAAACCAAGAAACAACCAAGGAAGTAAAGAGGAAGCCTAGTGAGTTGGAGAAAATCCTCACAAGCCACACATAGACAGGGGATTAACAGGCAGAATATGTAAAGAAATCAGAAAACAAAAAAAATATCAAGGGAAAAATATGGGCTGGAGAGATGGCTCTGCTGTTAAAACCAATGACTGCTCTTGCAGAGGAGACAGGTTCAGTTCCCAGCACCCACATGGAAGCTGACAATGGTTCTTAGTTCCTGTTCCAAGGTATCAGAGGCCTTCTGACCTCCATGGACTTTGCATGACCCAGACGCATTCACATGCATTGTGTCAATACACACATAGACATGATAAAATAAAATAATAAAATAAAATAAAAATAATGAAAGAGAAAACAAATTTAAAGATGGGTTGTGTATCTGAACAGAGAGTTCTTAAAAAAACAACTAAAATTCCTAAGAAACAAAACTCCATATAAAATGTTCAACATCTTTAGTAATTAGGTAAGTGAAACTCATAATCACTTTATGATTTTATCCTTCTCCAAACAGAACAACTAAGAACACGAGAAAAAAATATGACACTAAATTTTGGTAAGGTTATGGGAAAAGGGGAATATTCATTCCCCTTTCATTGGAATGCAAACTACTGCAACCAATGTGGAAAACAGTGTGGAGAACTCTTAAAATACTAAAATCTACCAAAATATTCCGTTATAGCATTCTTTGGCATATATCCAAAAACCTATCCTACTGAAGAGATAACTTTGTTTCTTCCTGTTATTTTCACAAAAGCTAAGAAGTGGAAACAAATTAAATGTCCCTTAGCTGACAAATGGATAATGTATATGGTACATTTATACAATGGAATTCTACTCAGCAATAAAGAAATGCAGACATGAAACTGGCAGGTAAATTGGTGAAACTGGAAACTGTTATACTAGATGAAGTAACACAGACTCAGAAAAAGAAGTGACATATTTTCTCTCTCATTTGTGAATCTTAGGATTAAATCTCTAAATTTGAATACACATCCTAATGTAACTTCAGGAGCCAAGAAAATTAATGGGAATCATGGAGCTAAAGTGAAAGAAACAGCTGGGGGGAGGAGAATAATTGGAGACAGATGTTACTAAGGGAAAAATGGTCAAAATGGGGGTATTTAAGTGGGAATGGAAGAAGGAAAGATATATAAAGAAACATGGTGGTAAAAGGGAAGAAGGAACGCAAGAGAGTGGTCATAATAGGCGTCAGATATCATCAATGGGAAAAATGTGAGTACTTTAACTGGAGAAAAGGAGTGAGGGCTAGAGAGGGTGAGGCAGAGGAGAGATAAACAATGCTTTGGTGATAAGAAAAACAAGAACAAAATGTGTTAGTTAAAAAGCCCACCGAAAAATACATGTACAGTATTTGTACATGAGTACATGTGTACAGCTGATGGCTTTATAAAAATGACCACAGTGCCTGACAGGAGAAACGTCCCCTTGAGTTGTTTTTCAAGTTGGTCCAAGAAACTCCAAAAATTACACAAATTATTGCCACAGCCCTTGATTATCTGTCAAAACTTCTAAGTAAGGCCCCATTACTGAAGACAGGATATATTTCAGACACAGGACTGGGAGCAATGTATGTGGAACAAAACTGGACTTCTTCTACCTACATACTAGGTCTCATAAATTTACTGTGTACACTGTTAAGGGAGAAAATCAATCCATGATTCAACCCCACCTTAAAGTCTAATAACCAAAACAATGACCAGCACAGAAAACTGCATTGATGCAGTAGTGGCTGCACCACTAGTGGAGATTTTATCTGGGATGTACTCAACATTTATCTAATTGGATTTAAAATCTGCACAGTGGGAGGAAGTGATGTGTGGCACTGTAAAAATAGCCAAATACAATGGCTGAAGATGTCATAGATCCTAGACAAAACCCTACATCTGTCACGTCTTTAGAAAAATGCAATTTCTTACTGTATGCAAACATGGATCCTTATATTTTTACTAACAAGTAAACCAGTCACCACTCATCAAGTAAGATTCTTTTTGAGGCAGATGGAGATTACTACAGAGTTCCACAACCTGTCACACACAGAGAATAAGTTTCTGGGAGATTACTAACCCTGAATGATATATATGCAATAGAACCTGTCCAACTAAGGATCACAAAACTTGTAGAACAGAGAGTACAGAGAATATTAATGCATTCTCCACCCTTACAAGGGAAACTGCCTCATGTAACAGAGGTCATGAACATAGAAGGCCACAAAAGACCAAATGTAGAGAATAAAAGACTGCAGAGTTCATATCCCTGGATAAACTCCTATATTATACCTCATCTATCCAGAGCTCATGGACTGTGTGGAAGAGGGAGCAGAAAGATTATAATGGCAGAAATGGTGGTGACCACAAGGAAACAGAGACTGACAGCTTCTGTGGACTTTCTGTGGAAATTATAACAACGCTGAAAGGATGAATAAGACACATGCAAACACAATTAGACAAAAGTCAAAAGAGTAACAGGAAAATGAACAGGAGGCCACAATCTTAGCTGAAGTACTATTGACAGCTGTTCACTGTTGAGCGAGGGAGAGTTTATCTTCTTTAAGGGAGTGACATTTGATTTGTTGAACAGGACCCAGTGAATGAACTCATACCAAAGGACATCTGGGTTTACAAACTTGAATTGATAGATCTTAATATATATGACAGAATACATGAAATCCTGTGGGGAATTATACAATGGTACATATAGGGGATGTGATATGAATATGAGTAAGATGCATTGTATAAAATACACAAAATTCAATAACTTAAACATTGAATAAAAATAAAAATTATGCAGTGTGTGTAAGTTCTTTCATCTTTATGAGCATGAGGGAATCTAAACTTTAGGAGTTTAGATCAAGAAGTTTCATCACTGTGTGACATGTATGTCACCCATTACAGAGCCCAGGTTACTGTGGTGACCCACAGAATGCTTCATACTTTTGTCATGGCAACAAATAAATAGACTAGTGCAATAATTTCTGCCTTTAGGGTAGTAGTAATTGAGCTTTTAATATTTTCTAGTAGAAGTAGAGGGCAGAAAATCATGACATCTTAACTTGGGTTTCTATTCATTATTACCTTCTGCACACATAGCTTCATAATAGGCTTGGGAAAGGTGCCTGACTATATAAAATATAGAAGTCAATTTAAATGTGGGACATCTTAATACAGCTTTCTTGTGTTTGTTACTCATTCTACTATGAGACTGTTTGGTAATGAAGCTGTTTTGATTCACCCATCCGATAAGTAACTCCTCTCTCTTGCTTTGTAGTTGGCCCAATCAAATTATTGATCCACCAGGTGTGCTTGAGTTGATTCATTTCTTTGATCTGTCACTGGTGCCCTATCTAATGAAGTAAGTTTTGTTCACATTTACTCAGGAAAGTAAAACAAAAAGGACACAGAATTACCTATAATTATTGAATTTGAGCCCATCTTTCAATCTTTCTTTATTAGTATTCATTTTATGAAACTGAATTCAGTGCCAAGAACAGTATTGAGAGAAGCAAACAACCAGGACTAATAGCAGCAACTTAAACCATATATAAATGCATAATACAAGCATATTAATCCTAATGCCATGTTAAGAGGTTAGGGAAGACACCAGGGACTTAGAAATCCCACTGGACATGCTCAGAGTCTAGGAGTTTCCTTATTGTCCATCAAAGAAGCTTCTTTTTCCTTGATCTTCAGTAATTTTCTTCAGTGATTTTCAGTAAATGCAAATACTAATGGCTGATTAAGATGATGAGAACAAGTGACTGTTGCATGCTCAGCACTAAATGGTACATCAGTATCACATCCTCCAAGAATTAGGGAACATTGTGGAAGAGGATTGGAAATGTCTTATGGCATGGGATGACTGTGGCATTCATGAATTTACAAACATGTGGTTATCTACTTAAGGCCTGCACAAGACTTAGTCTACAAATATTCTGTCATAAATGGGAGGAAGGGCTCATGGATCTCTGTTCAGAGGAGCTAATGGTATTTGAGGGCTATGAAGGAGGGGAAGACACTGTCATCAATGTTCAACCCATTGTTGAACTACCCATGCTCTAGTGGATAGCTATGGACCCATGGACATGTGAGTGTCCCTTTGCAGACCCAGTAGGTCAGAAATCAAAATAAAAACAAAACAAAAGACATAAAAATAGCATGGGGGTTTGTTGGCAGGAGAGGAGGGGTTTTGATGGTGGGAAAAGGGAGAAAATAGAATGGTGGAAGGATGAGTGCAACCAGAATATATTTTTCTTTTTTTGGTCTTTTTGAGACAGGACCTCCCTGAAGCCCCAGCTGTCCTGGAACTCACTATGTAGACCAAGATGGCCTTGAACTCACTGAGATCTGCCACCATGCCCAGCTTCAGAATGTATTTTATTCATGCATGAAGATGTCAAAGACTAAGTAAATTAAAAATTGTTAAAATTATTAGCATAGCCAGCCATTTTGGTACATACTTTTTATTTCATTATTTGAGGGCCTGGGCAGGTGGAAATCTCTGAGATCATGGCCATCCTGTTCAACACAGAAAGTGCCAGATCAGTTGAGCCTACATCGAAACCCTCAAAACCCTGTAAAAAGCACACAAACAGATAAGAAAAAGAAAAATGATAAAAATGTTCAAAGTATATATATATATATATGAAAGACTGAAAAAATACTAAATGCCAACTCAATAAAATAAAACAAACAGAAAAGGAAAATATATTAGATATTCTACCTTGTTGAGGAGATGTTAAGAAAAACCAAAAAAAAATGTTAAAATTTTTTCTTGCTGAACTATTAAATACATTATGTACCAGACTGCTTGTTTTGGGATCTGTCATATATTAGGTACAGAATACGGTTCAGCTATAGCTACTTCTGTTCATTCTCAGCTTTCATCAAACAGTAAAACCAGACAGAACGCTATGAATTCCTGAACCCCAATTCCTGATAACTCAGGCAAAGACATTAGTTTCATTGCTATATTCATATTAATGGATTCTGTGTGCTGAACTATGTATATGTTGTCCATAGAACATATGTTTAAACCCTTCTATTTACATAGTCAGTGGATCAATTGTGTTTGCTCTAACTGGGAACTGGGATTTTTGAGCAGATTTAAGTAGCCTCTCAATTCTTTGATAGTCTAAATTTTCTGATAGGAACATAATCCACAGATGAGCCACAGTTTCTGATGTCAAAATTCTGTCATTTGAGTTCTGGTTGTAGATTCCACTTGTATTTTTCTATCTCATGAGTATGAGAAAACAAAGAAAAATTCAGATTAAAAACTTTCTTAGGGTAAAATGATAGAAAAAGTACATTCCAAGAAAATGCCACTAAGAAGCAAGCAGGATTTGCAATTCTAATATCTGAGAAAATAGGCTTCAAGTTAAAAGTAATCAAAGGATATAAAGAAGGTCACTTCATTCTAATCAAACAACAATTGACCTAGTGAAAACAATTTAATAAAAACATTACTGCATGACTATAAAAACAGATTAACACAAACTCAGTAATAATATGTGACTTCATTACCTCACTATCTCTCTCAGGTTCCTTCTTTTCCTTTACCTCCATGGTTTCTTTCTATTTCTTGGCTTCTTCAGTTACATCAGGATATATACTCACATATAAAGGATTGTTGTTATGATCCATAAATCAGGGAAAACATATGTCACTTGCTTTTCTGAGATTGTGTTACTTCACTTAGTATAATAGTTTCTATTTTCATCCATTTCCATTCCAATTTCATAACTCAGGATTTATTCACTGCTGAGTAGAAATCTATTGTGTAAACAAACCATTTATCTATCTATCATGTATATATCTATTTAAACAAACCATTTATCAGTTGAAGAAATTTATGTATTTTCCATTTCTTAGCTACTGGGAAAAAAATCAGTAACAAACATGTATGTACAGGTATACCTAGAGTACAAGGAGTCCTTTCAGTATATGACAAGCAGTGATATTGGCTCATATGATAGATTAATTTTTAGTTTGTTAAATACTCTCCACATTGTTTCCATATTTTGTATTCCCACCAGTAATGAATATGTATTCCCCTTCCTCCACATTCTTGCCAGCACTTGCTGTCTTTTGCTCTCTTGATTTTAGCCAGTCTGACTTGGGTAAATGAAATCATCTGCATTTCTGTAATTACTAAGGATGATGAGTGATTTTAAAGTGTATCGTAGTCATTTTAATTTCTTCTTTTGAGAACTCTGTGGTCAGGTCCTTAGCCCATCTTTTTAATGGGTTGATTACCTTCTTGTTCCTTTGTAATTGAATTCACTGTATATTCTAGAAACTCGTTATCTTTCAGATGTGTAGCAGCTGAAGATTTTCTGCCACTCAAAAGATTTCCTCTTCACTTACTTAGTTGTTGCATTTATTTTCCAGAGTGTTTTTAGTTTAATGAGGTACCACTTCTTGATTGTTTACCTTAAAGCCTGAGTTACTGAAGTGTGATTTAGAAAATGGTTTTCTTTGCCTATGTCTTGTAGGGTCCTGTGCACATTTTCATCTAGATGTTTCAGATTTTCAGGTTTCATATGTTTGTATTTAATCAATTTGGAGTTGACTTGCATGAAGTGTGATAGATCAAGGTCCAGTTTCTTTCTTCTACAGGTGAAGATTCAGCTTTTCCAGTGTCATTTGTTGAAGATCCTATCAGAAATTTAATGCGCTTGTGTTTATGTCTTCAATTATGTTCTTGATCTATGTGTCACATGGTATGCCCTTCCTTCTTCTGGAATCTTCCTCTATCTTTTTCTTTTTAGACAATGAGAGAAAGAGGAGAGGTAAATAATGTCTAGCTAGCTTTAGAAAACCAGAGAGAACCATATTAATCCAACAACTACTGACAAATTATACATACATTATCTCTACATGAGTCCATGTGTATAGCTAAAGGTTACATAATGAAAAATAGTGCCAGAGAGGAGATACCTTCCTTTGAGTTGATGGCCAGGGTGGTCCTAGAGACTCCCAAAGTTACTCAGACTGTTCCAAGAGCCCTTGATGGCCTCCCAGGACTTATGGTAAGACTCTATTGCTGAAGTCAGAACATACTTCAGACACAAGATTTTGAGCAATAGAGGTGCAACTGACATGAAATCATTTCCTGTGAAGTCTAGCTCTCATAGCTTTTGAGGGTGCTATGAAGGTGCCAAGAGAAAATATCAATGCCAGCTTCAAGACCAAATAGTGACATCAATGCCCAGCACAGCATACATCATTGGCACAGTAATAGCACTTTTATCTTGGGGGCAATCAACAGTTACCAAATTGGAATAAAAGCCCACTTCATGACAGGAAACTCAAATGTGCTACTGTAACATAACCTAATACACGTGGCTGGAGTGGTCATAGATCTTAGCAAAAACACCAGATTCACATCCCTATACTAGTGTGATTTCTTACTATGTCCAAAATATGTATCCTTATATTTACAGACAAATATCTCACCCACCACTCATCAAAGAAGCACATTTTTGCACCAGTCAGGGACCCAGTACCACAACTGGCCACACATGGATATTTTCTATGAGTTCCCTAGGCCTAAGTGACACATGTAGAATGCAAACTCTACATTCTAAGTCTCATGGAACATAGAACAGGGATAAAGAAGAAGACAAAAATGAATCTCTCAGTTCTTAATAATGAAGATCCCTCATGCAGTGGAAGGCCTGGAACACAAGAAGTTGCAAATAGCCAAAGTGTAGAGATAAAGTCTGCTGAATCATGGTCCTTGGACAAGATCCCTTTATTAAACTTCACCCATCAAAGGCTCATGGGGCCATCTTAGAAGAGAAGGTGGAAAGATTGTAAGAGCCAGAGAAGAGCTGTATGACCATATGGAGAGTCCTACAAGCTCCTGGGAACTTGCTCATATGATTCTAAGGCAATGATATCAGCATACACATATCCCATGGAAAGGGGCAGACAATAACCCAGCATAGAACTGGGAAAATCAACATCAGACTCCAATCTAACCTGAAGGAATGTTGGTAACTGATTGTTGCTAGATGAAAAAGAGCTGATATTCCTAAAACAAGGGACTCTAGAAAGGCTGAAAAGACTCAGTGGATGGACTTGCTCAGGGTAATGGCTAGGAAAATTGATAACACACTGGGCCTTAACAGGGTTGACAGAATATATGGGTTTCAGTAAGGTGGTTATGGAAGATTGCAGGTAGGGATGGGGGTATAAAGATGATTAAGTTTGTTTGAGATGTTCTGCATGAAATACACAAAAATTCAATTAAACAGCAATAATTTTTTAAATAGATTAAAAATTTCATTGTATGTATTTTTAAAGTCTTTGGTGAGGTTAATTTCTAGATATTTTTTAAAGTTATTGTGAATGGGAGTGTTTTCATAAATGCTTTCTCTGTTTGTTATTGGTATGCAAAAGGTTACAATTTTGTTGATTTTATATCTTACCATTTCTTTGAAAGTATTGGTCATTTTTAGCTGTTTTGTGGTAAAAAATTTTGGCTCTCTTATGTCGTGACATCTGCAAATAGTTTTGACCTCTTCTTTTCAATTAGTACTAATTAATTTCCTTTTCTTGTCTTATTGCTATAGCAAGACCTTCAAGCACTATATTGAAAAAAAGTGGACCTACGGTACAATATTTTCTGGTTCCTGATTTTAATGTAAATACTTCCATTTTTCTTCATTTAGATTGATGTTTACTCTGGGTTTGTTTTATATAGTTTTAACTATGTTGAGGAATGCTCCTCTACTCCAAATACTTCTAGGTCCTTTAACATGAATGAACATTGGATTTTGTCAAAGGTCTTGTCTGTACCTGTTTAAATCAACATGTAATTTTTGTCTTTTTATCTGTTATTTTGATTTATTACATTTTTCACTTATGTATATCAGACCATCCATGCATCCCTAAAATAAAGCTGACTTGATCATGGTGTATCTTTTTGATGTATGTCTTTGTGCACTTTGTGAGTGTTTTGTTGAGAATCTTTATGTCTATGTTCATTAAGGGTATTAGCCTAATGCTATATTTTTGGTGTGTGTCTTTACCTTGTTTTGTAGTAGAGTGATACTGGCTTCATAGAAGGAGTTGGGGAGTTCTTACTCTATTTCTATCTTTAGGAATAATTTTTAAAAATTGGTTGTAGACCTCCTTTTAATGTCTTGTAGAACTCTGTGTGAGTCCATCTGGGCCTGGGTTGGTTTTAGTTCAAAGGAGTTTTTATGTCTGTTTCAATTTCCTTGCATGTTATGGATCTGTTTAAGATATTGGTTTCTTTTTTATTTATCTTTTGTGGTTTACATGAATTTAGAAATTCATCTACTTCCTTTAGATTTGTAAATCTAATATAATATAATTTTTAGTACAGTATTTTTTAAAGTATTCCTTTATAATTTTTAGGATTTTATTTTTGGGTGTCTGTTGTAATGTTTCCTCTTTCATCTATGATCTTATTAATTGGATTTGCTCTTTCTTTCTTTTGGTTAACTGTCCTAATTATCTGTATATTTTGTTTAACTTTTCAAAGAACCAGTTTTTATATTTATTGATTCCTTGTATTGCTTTCTTTGTGCTTCCTTCATTAATTTCTGCTCTGAATTTTGTTATTTATTTTTGTCTCCTAGGTCTGGATTTGACTTATTCTTGCCTTCCCAAGAGTCTTGAGTTGACTTGACTGTTAAGTCATTTATATGTGCTTTTTCTGGTTTTTAGTTTGGGTGCTTAGAGTTATAAACTTCCCTTTTGACTGCTTTTTAAAATAAATTTTATTTTATTTTAAAAAATATTTTATTAGTTTTGTTTTATGTGTATGAGTGTATTGCCTGCATGTATGTGAATACACCTGTGTCATGCATTGCTGTGGAGATCAGAAGAGGGCTTCGGATTCCCCTGGAACTGGTGTTAAGGACAGTCCGTAGCCACCATGTGGGTTCTGGGAATCAAAGCTTGGTCCTCTATAAGAGAAGTCACTGCTCTTAACTGCTGAGCCTTGTCTCCAGACTGTAAGACTGCTTTAAAGTTCCCATAGGTTTATTGTGTTGTATTATCATTTTCATTTTGTTCCAGGGTTACTTTTTTTCTTTCTTATTGTCTTTTGTGACCCACTCATAATTCCAAAGTATGTTGTTTAGTCTTCATGGTTTTCTGAAGATATTACAGATAATTTTGTGGTTGATTATAAACTTTATTGCATTGTGGTCAGATATAATGCATGTAATTATTTCAACAATTCTGAATTTGTTAAGGTTTTCTACCATGCCATGTGGTCAATTTTAGAGAAACTTGCATAAACTGAGTAGAGAGAGTATTCTTTGGTGCTTGGGTGGAATATTCTGTTGATGTCTTTTAGGTCCCTTGATATAAGATGTTATTTAATTCAATTGCCTCTGTCAATTCTTTGTTTAGTTAGCCTATATTTTGAACATTGTGGGGTATTGAAGTCATATACTATTGCTTCATTAGAGTTAATCTGCATTTTGTAATCCTGCAGCACTCTTCTTATGAAATTGGGTGCCATAGTGTTTGGTGCATATATGTTCAGGATTGTAAAAACTTCTTGGGAAATTGTTCCTTTGATTAGAATGAAGTGACCTTCTTTACCTCTTTTGGTCAGTTTTAATGTGAACTCTATTTCATCCTATATAAAAATTACAACACCTGCTTGCTGCTTAGTGCCATTTTCTTGGAATGTATTTTTGGTTGGCATTCATTATCATTTAGAAACATAAGTACTTTGGTCCATGGTCTTCTGAACCTCATAGTTCGCATTGAAAACTCAGCTGTAATTCTGATGGGTTTTCCTTTATTGGTAACTTGTTATTTTTCTCTAGCAGGCTTCAATATCTTCTCTTTCTTCTGCAATTTTATTGTTTTTCCTATGATATTCGGTGCAGAGTTTCTGTTCTGGTCCTGTCAAATTCGTGTTCTATGTGCTTCCTAAATCTGTAGAGGGATGTCTTTCCTTAGTTTAGGGAAGTTTTCATCTATAATCCTTTTGAAGTTCTGGTTAATGCCATTGGCCTAAGATTCTTTCCTTATTATATACCAATAATGTGTAGACTTGTTCTTTTCATGATGTGCCACATTTCCTGCATTTTTCATTCCTGGTTATTTAATTTCTTTGTAATCCTTGCTTAAGGAGTCCAGTTCTTCAACTTTGTCACCAGTCTTCATATTTTTCCTTTCATTCATTATGCTTGTGAGGCTTTCTCTTATTTCAAATTGTCTTATTTTTTCAATTGCATCTTCATTTTGTCTTGGGTTTCCTTCAATATTTCTATCTCTTTTGTGAATTCAATTTTTTTTTTAATTAGAAGCATTTCACTACAACAGCATTAACCTATTCAATAACGTTTTCCTGAGCTAGGGTACATGTCTTTCAAAATTGGCTGTACATTTTTAGGTTTACAGATGAATTATTATGCTTGTACAATCTTTTACTCATTATAAACTCTATAAGACATAAAATTGAATGACGTTTTAAAGTTAAAAAGG
>NW_008355786.1:2016660-2018151 GCF_000622305.1 Nannospalax galili | reverse complement strand
CCCACCTTCTGAGCTCCTCGGCATCTGAGCATGAATACAAACTCGTCAGGTAGACAGCCTCCCTCTCCCACTAGAGCCTCCATACTCTGTCATCCTTGCCACTGTCCACTGTGTTGTCAGGACCCCCCATCTATTCCCCCTTATCTGCCCATCTGGTAAATCTAGTCAGCCAGAGGTCCCTGTTCCAGGAGGATCAGCTGTTCCTCATCTACGGCAATCCATTGTCAGTATTCCTTTGGATAGAATTGGGGTCTGCTGTTCATTTTTCCAGTAGAGTGTTGGGTTACTACCTGGAAGAGCCTTTATCCATCCTGGCCAACAACTCGACTGAAGGTATCGCCTGCCTGACTTTGCTGTTTGTCAAGTAACTTTAGCTATATATATGTATGCTCTTATGAAATTATTTTGGCCCCTTTAATCTTCAGTTATATTTCCCTTTTGGGTGTTTAAGGACATACAATTGGACAAGATAAACTGATTTGTTTTTACTCATGAGGTCATTTGAGGATCTGTTCCTCAGGGGTCCCATGGGCTTGGGAGGAGCCCCTGGCTCCTTTCTTTTACCAGTTCCCTCTATGTAAAGATAAGTCAAAGGTCCTGCTCGACCATTGTTGGCTTCTCTTGGAAGCATGGAGGAAATGATTCCTCCATGTTGACCCTCTTCTTTATAGACTAGACACTGGTTCAAATCCATCTGGTGGGGTCTCCTTGGCTTCCTTTATCAAGAGGTCAGATGACCCACCACCATTACAGGACATTTTGTGAGTTGATCTTAGTCCCTGGGAACTAATCGACCTAGGAGGGCAAGGAGCAAAAGGTGTCCTTTGTGTCCCTCTGACCCAATTAGTATAGATCTCAAGGTATGTCTGTTAAACATCCAAGAAGGTTAGTTCCACCATTCTGGCATTTTTAATTACTGTGTGTCATGCAGATAAGTCTTGGGTAATGAACAGTTGGTCTCAAATAAACCTTATCTATAGATATTTTTCTTGGTCTGTTATGTATAATTACTCAGTAGATTGTAGGAATAATATGGTTCCCTCTGGTTTTCGTGACTAGCTAGGCATTGTTTCTCTGTTGTATCATCTCAGCCCTCTATCATGGTTTTCCCACTTAAGGTGCCCCCACATCCCCCCCTTTCCTCCTTACTAATACCCTTGCTCCTATGATCCTATCTCTGTTGAGCTTCTTTCTCCTCATCTCCTAGGTTCCTCATAAACCCTTCCCTCCCCCCTCCATTAGACTAATCCAATTTTTATCCGTATCTCCATTATTAAGGCCTGTTACCTACTATTCTTCTCCTTCAGGTTATTTCTTTTCCTTTACCTCACTGTTTCCTTACCCTTGTCCTGGTTCCTGCAGTTATGTCTGTTTGCATAATTATTTATCAGAGTCTGATCCTAGGATCCACATATGAGGGAGAACATATGTCGAGTTTTTTTCTGAGATTGTGTTACTTCACAGTATAACAGATTCTAGTTCCATCCATTT
>NW_008355786.1:2012591-2013174 GCF_000622305.1 Nannospalax galili | reverse complement strand
TATCATTTTATTTTCTGTTTGTGTTCTTGGACCTATTTTAAGTTTCCATAATGTACCTTTATTTGTTTTCTTTCTGCAACCCCTTGGGTATAGTCATTCCTTTCTTCAGCTCTTTGTATTGCTCCCAGAACTCTCTGAAGGGCTGGTTTTGTGGACAAGAATTCCTTCAGCCTATTTTGTCATGGAAGTTTTTTCTTTCCCCTTCAACTATAATAGACATTTTGGCTGAATATAATAATCTGGGTTGGCATCTGTTGTCATTTAACACTGGGAATTCCTTGGTCCAGGCTCTTCTGGCTTTCATAGTTTGCATTGAAAAGTCAGCTGTGATCCTAATGGGTTTTCCTTTATATGTGACTTGTTGTTTCTCTTTTGCAGCTTTCAGAATTTTCTCTTTGTTTTGTGCGTGTAGTGTTTTTACTACGATGTGCCATGGAGAGTTTCTGTTCTGGTCCTGTCTGTTTGGTGTTCTGTTTGCTTCTTGTATTTGTATGGGCATGTCTTTCTTTAAGTTTGGGAAATTTTCTTTGACAATTCTGTTGAAGATCTGGTCCATGCCATATTCTTGGGATTCTTCTCCTTC
>NW_008355786.1:1996953-2012007 GCF_000622305.1 Nannospalax galili | reverse complement strand
TATATGTCTTTGTGGTTTACTTTTGGGGTATGAAGAGCTGGTTCATCTAAGGTTCTGGTTCTCCCCTTTTGATTTTATACTGTCGTGGCCAGATTGATTTTGTCTTCAGGAATTCCGCGGTGGCCCAATTCCAATGTGGGTCAGAAGTTTTCAGACTTTCTCCTTAGGTCCGGAATCTTCTAAGAATGATTTTGACCTCAGGAACTTGGGTGTTGGACTAACCTGAGATCCTGGCCATGGCCGTGCCACACAGGGATACAAAGGCAGATGGGGTGGGAAAAAGCCCCAAGATTTCCCAGGGAGTGGATTGAGTAGCTGGGTTGTACTGGATGCAAAGGATCAGGGAGAGGAAAGGTAAGCCTTGGAGCCCCAGAAATAGATTGTCAGCCCCAGAAAGAGGCTGGCATGTGTTGCAGGACCAGGGAAGTAGAGGGAGGTCAGGGCAGGGGCAGATCCAGAAGCAGTGGTCCTGGGGCCCAAGGAAAGCACTGAGTTGGTCTGGGTGAAAAAGATCAGGAAGCAGTATTGGTTCCCCAGGTGTCTGGGGACCCAAAACTAGGAATGGCGCAGGGCCCGAGCTAGGAGTAGAGAACAGTGGGGGAGATGGAAGGGTGAACGTGGCTGGGGGAGTCAACGCACGGAGGGCTGTGCAATAGACTTACCCCAAGAGAGGCCCGAGGGCAGGAGAGCAGGCCAGGAGAGTTAGCCGGTGGTGCAGGTCCAGGGAAGCAGGGAGAGGTGAGGGTGGGGCCGGGTCCAGAGGCAGTGCTCCTGGGGCCCATGGAAGGCACCAAGCCGGTCCGGGTGAAAAGGATCAGGAAGCATCACTGGCTCCCCGTGAATTCACTTTTTAAGTTCTGAATTGTTTTCTGTTGTTTCATTCAGCCACATAATTGCATTCAATTAAGCTTCCATCACAAGTTTACATGTATCATCTTTGAGATCTTTGAGTTGTTCATCTCTGTTTCCTTTAAATTCTATGATCATGTTTATGATTGCTTCTTTAAATTCTTTATTATGGGGTCCCTCAGGGTCATTCTCATTGTAGTATACTTCTGTAAGACTGGTGGATTTTGTTAGAGACATATTCTCTTGATTTTTAATATTATTTGTGGTTTTGCATTGCCATTTAGGCATATGGATGTCTTTTGTTGTTGTGTGTTCAAAATAAAATTCTATTCTTCCTTTGTTTAGTTGGGGATTTTTCTGCTTATTTCATTGATCCAACTGTTTTTACTGTTGTATGAAAAGCTTCAGAGTCTCATAGGCTGTTCTGGCTATTAGGGGCACCTGTTCTAGGCAGATCAAGATTGGGGCCAAGGGAAAGATATGAGTTGGGGACAGCCTGTTCTAAGGAACAAAGTTTGATTATTCACCTGGTTTGGGTGCAAGGAAACAGGACACAGTGTTGACTAAGAGGAGAATCCAAAGATCTGAGATCAGAGTCCTGGAATAAACCAGGGGCCAAGAGTGGAAAGGGGGCAGGTTTCAGGTGGGTAAGGAGTGGATTAAAGGAGTGGGGGAATCCAAACACAGTGGACAAATATGACTTACTAGGATAGTAGAAAGGTGGGTCTGTGTCTGGTAGATCAGGAGGCCAGGGCAAATTTGGGATGTGGAGAATCTGTGGAGGTTCTAACTATATTACAATATAAAGCTTGTCTGGGTTGGTTCAGAGACCTCAGGTAGAAGAGCAGAAATGAGCCTGTCCCAAGGATAGAAGGGTGACAGGGTGCAGGGGAAAGGGAGACAGTGGAGGTTTTCAGGTTTCAGGGTAGTCAAGAAGTTGTTTTGTTTTTTTTTTTCTTTTTTAATCATCCAGCTTAGCTTTCATCCAAGCTTGAATTCATAAATGCATAAAACCTTCAATTTTTTTTTAGATCCGTGTCAAATAAATACAGGCTAGGGGTTCATTTTTAATCCTTCTTAAGTAAAAAAGAGCACATTTTATTTTTTATCCTTTCATGAGTGATGTCATGAAAAGAGGTATTATCATATTTTGTTGGTTTTCTCACTGACAATACCTGATTTGTCCTGCATCTCATCCCTCCTATGACCACAAAGTAGATAGATACCTTTTGGATTATTCACTCCTACCAATGTGACTTCATTAATAATGCCTTATGAAATTAATGAATTATTAAAAGCAAATTAATTAAGTGATTAATTCCAGTTAATTTGATCCTGTCTGTGAAGGATTCATTATCCATGAATCTTTGGAACTTAATCCTGGCCTTACATGTATTAATGTGACACCAAATTTCCCCCAGGGAGACCAGCATGTGCTATCACAGCTCCCAGACCCATGCTGTCTTAATGCCCAAACAACAAACCATGCAACAAATGATGCAATCCATTTGGGTACTTGTATACTGTTTATGACGTATGAAAGAGAGTTACTTACGAAGGCACTCATTCTTGGGCTCTTTAAGATCTGCCACTACCAGCACTCCACCGCCACTGGGCCCACACCCTGCCAAGATGATTGCTTCCTGGCTTCCTTTGTATCTGCCCTTAACACCCCCCCATGCAATTGAAGCTGACCAATTGGGTAGGCGGGGTGATTGTCTCTCTCTGTCTATAGGATCTTTAAAGATTCAGACCTTCAGCTGCTGTTGGTTCCTTCAGAAGACACACTCATCCAACAATTAGGGAAGTTAACAAATTTTTAATGATTATAAAAGCTAAGAGCTGTCTTGACTCCTTTATTGATTTATCTTTTAAGTTTAAACTGCTTTTAAATATTCCCTTTGACATTTTGCTAAAATTTATTACTTATCAGTTTGTATTTTATTTTTCAACTAGATAGGGGGGAAATTATGATAGTATTTACAATTATTTTAAACAATGCTTTGGGTCTGCCTGTTTGGATTAGATAAAACAAATTATAATATACCACATGTAATCTTGGATTAACTAACCATAAGTTAGAGAATGTGGAGTTTAGAAAATGAAACATAAAAGAATTATGAAAAGGACTATATAAGAAGGTTATCTCTAACATAGCCATGTCTTTTTGCATGGAAAATGAGTTTTAAAGCATCAAGACGATGTGGAAACAAACAACAAACATAAAGCAAAGGAGTTTGGAAGAGGAAAAGGCTATTCTTTAAAAACAGGCCTGGAAATATAGGACAGAAAAAGTATAAATTAAGAGCCCCCATGTCTAGCCTCTGTAGCTTCCAGGAGCCAGGTATACTACTTATGTCCACTAGTATCTTACACTGTTATGAGGTAGTTCACCAGAGAAGTCCACTCAGACAAAATTTTGCAGAATGAAAGTGTTTTATCAGCTTTCCAGCAACTATACAAGGGTGTCAGAACCCAAGTACAGCCCAGAGCAATCTCTTGTATAAACTTTTATACATAAAAACCATAACAAGGGGTGAAAAGTTTAAGTTCCCAAGTTTAAAGGTGAAAAGCACCCTTAACAAATTCTATTCAATTAAACAACAATTAGTATTTTGCAGAAGCAAGCAAAGCATAACCTACAGAAGCCACAAATCTGCTGTAAGCAGGTGCACTCGAACACACTGACCTGTTCCCAAGACAACCTGAAGTCCTGCTGACATATATTCCCATACCATGGGGCAACTGCCTGATAATTTCATAAGCTAGAGTCAGCCTAAACTTTAACATGGCATAGCTATGGTCAAGAAGGTACCATATCACAACACCACTTCATGATATGGATAAAAGCTAAGGGTGCAAGGCAGCATTAGCCAGAGAAGGTAGACAGGAAACAATACGAGATGTTTCCTTTGGAAGTTCACCTTTTTTCTCTTCATAAGGCTCTATTTATTTTAATTTGGCTCCAAAGATTCAAAGATTCCAAATGGTTCAACTCAACTATTTCTAAGCAATAATTTATTCAACCAGTTTTTACTCGAGTCTAAATCAAGTATACCATGGTTGGAATAACAGGGAAAACACTTTTAAATAACATTTGAGAACTTATAAATTTCTTTGATGAGCCATTAGCTCCAGTTCCTTTAAGTAAATTATTAATTGCCATATATATGCGTGAGACTAATGAGACAAAGATGTCCCAAGGTTGAAACCAGAAAGAAGAAAATGAAACTGAAAATTTATAGTTTATTCCTTGTGTTTTGGGCCTGAACAAAAATTATTGATGTGTGCTAGTGAAAGCTATGAACAAATCCTTGTTCTCCTTGTCATAAGACTTAAAACTTGTGTACATTACTAGAATGTCCTGTAATTCTCTTCTTCCTTGGGACTTCAATAGGCATTTGTGGGGTAGTCAGGTCCTCCAAGGGAACTAGAACTGAACCCCAAGAGACTCAGAGGGGCAGGGTCTAGGGATGGATGCTGTAGAAGCTGAAGATGCTGGGAAATGCTGAGCGTACAGGGAAATGGGTGGGGAGTCGCCATTTTGCAATGGAGCACATAGACCACAGGCAGGACACATGTAAATGATGCAGATCTCAAATTTGGGAGAGAAAGAGCTCCTAAGAGTTCATGTCTTTAAGTTACCCTCTCCTGAATAGCTTAAACCTTGTTGGCATACCCAAATAAATATTCCTATTCCTCAGAAGCTTAAGGGGGACAATGTTTGGTTTATCAGTCTACTTTAGGATAGTGGGCCCCTGTGTTCCCAAAGCATGCACATCATCTCTCAGGGGAAAATTTATCATGACAGCATTGGTATGCAAGTTCAGAATAGATAGCCTCTGCACAACATGGGGCACAAAATGTGGTGTTTACTATGTGATAGTATATTACATTTATGTTTAAGTAAAAACACACCAACTCAGAAGGATGCATTAAGGGGAGGTAGGGAATACATGAAAATCAACAGTAAGGATATGGAATACTGGGGGCAGAAATATTCAAGAAGTGAACAGTGTGGGTCACTGAGGAACACAGAGAAATAAGAGTAGAGACTCACCAAAATGAAGGTATATTAAAAAGCCACAAGGAAAACTAATATCCTGCAACCCAATTAAGTGTGTGGTATTTTGACCTATAGGGACTTACCATGGAGTTGTGGTGCTAACCAAGTTGATTGAAAATAGCATATGATGTTTAATAGGTCATAAAGAAGCATCCTATGTTTCTATTGCAGTTTTTATTCAAGAATCCATTTTGTGGTAGTGACAATGTCCATTCACATAATGTAATTATGTTCAAACTCTTTTGTTCCCTCCCTCTCATTTTTCATTACTACTTGCTCAAGTACTATTTCTTTAACACATGGCCATTAACTGAATATTAGGGCCTAGTACCCTAAATATATCATGTTCTATACTATCTTTTAAAGGTTCTGATTTTTATCATTTACACACTGAAAACAAAAGTTTCAGCACATAATTCCTTGAAGTCCATATACAAGTATAGGAATACATAATTACATTTCCCTTAAAGACTAACATTTCTTAGAACCATTGGTACCTGAACAGGGTTTTCTTTCTGAGAATATTTGCACCTCTCTTTTACACATCCATGAAAAGAAACAAGCTCATATTAGCTATACTGATTTTTTTTAAATAAAAAAAGATATTAGATTTGTCAATTTTAAGAAAAGGATAATATCTCAATTTAATAACCTATTATTTTTTCTGAAATGAAATTCTTCAGTAAAAGGTTGCATTTCACAAGACAGTCTTGCTAGATGAAACAGTAGGGACCATGGAGTTTCACTGATCATGGATCCTAGTTCTTTCTTACCTTAATTCAGTGTAGGTAATTTCTTGAACAAACACATTAAGATTTCTTTTAATCAACTATGAACAAAACAATGGATCTTACCTACAGTGGTAGTTAATTAACAGATTCACCATACTCAACATATTTCATCTTTTATTTACTAATATTACTATTTATGTGTATGAGAGTGTTGACTGCCTGCATGCAAGTGCACCCTTGTGCAATGATCACAGAGGTAAGGGTGTCAGATACCCTGGAACTGGAGTTAGGGACCCTTGTTAGCTGCTGTGTGAGAGCTAGGATTTGAACCTGCATCCCCCTGAAGAACAGCACATTTTCTTAACTGCTGAGATATCTCTCCAGAAACAATTTATTTTAAAGCTAATGATACCTACATATTTCTTCTTTAGTATAAGATCTAGTGTGTTTCTTCACATGACAATTACTATGAATTTGAAAACATATTTATAAATTATATAATATTCAGAAATTTTTTAGATTTAAAATTCCTCCCTTATAAATAAAGCATTTAAGAATAAATCCTGACTTTGAAATTAGTTTTCATAGAATATACTATTTAATTTTAGGAAGTGTTTCTTTTCTTGTAATGTTTTAATATTCAACTGTCTTCAAAGCTATGGTATTGAATGTGTTTTTCAGAAGTAACTGAATCATTCTACAGACTAGCCAAAATAACAGAGTTAAAATTATACTTTGAGGATGCTAAAGGGAATAACTAGACTTGCTATGAGTTCATATTTAACGTAGGTTCTATTGTCTGGTTATCTTTTCATAAGTGTTCTATTGAACATTTTATTCAGAAAATATATGAGAAACATCCTGGAAAAAAAAAGCCATAAGAAATAGAAATGTGTTTAGTGTGTGGCTTTATCATGTTAAAGGCTTTATCCTGTTCATCATGGAGCTTTTAAATAATAACAATCAGCTAAGGTGGAAAGGTGCCTAACATGAAAAGAAAATATTCCTTCAGCATTCAGAAAATGAGGTTGAAATAAGTTTCTTAATTCTCTTATTGAGGACATTTTTTAATGCTTCAAATGGATTGAAAAATGAATATTGACTCATCATATATTCTACATGATTGTATTTTTGGCACACATCTATTTTAAACCACATTATACCCATTAGAAATGTGGCTGTATAAATCACTACTTTATTTTGTTAGTGTGTCCTTTAGGAAATCATCAAATTTGATAAATATATAATGAATCATGAATATTATGTATTAAATTCTAATACTAAATGGTATTGTCTTTCTTCTAAAATTATTTACAAAAATACATTTAGTCAGATTTTAAAGTATGCAAATGTTACAAAATACTTCAAATTTAAAGCATATTTTCAATGAGATGTAAATGATAGTTAATCCAGTTTTATCTTTATGTATTATAACAATGTATCAAATAGTCATAGTGTACTCATTAGAGATATTTAAAATAATACATTATAAAGTAAATGTTTAGTTCCTAGGTAACAAAGGAAAAAGAAGTAGATAATTATCATAATATTTATTTCTGAGGCTCTAACAACAATTTGATATTTGACAGGTATAAGAAAAAAAATATCAGAAAAGTATTTTACCTCTCTGAATCTCAGTGACATTCTAGGATCTTCATAGTTTTAGGGGACTAAAAATTCTCAAAGTTATTTTTCTCAGTTTCCTTTATCTCTTGTTTCTTAAAGTATAGATGACAAGATATAAGAAAGGAGGAAAAATGGTAAAAATTCAGAAAGAATCATGTCCTGAACCACTTCTGAGATGACTGGAGGTATTACATACACATAGGCAACAGATTAAAAAAAAAAACACCACAATAATGTGAGGGACACAGGTAGAAAAGGCCTTTCTTCTCTCCTCTTTGAGAGGAAGCTTCAATGCATTTGAAAATATGTGAACATACAATATCGCAATGAAATAAAGCAGCTACCACTAATGATGGTGGCAGTTAAAGATCTGAGCAAAGGATCCTCAACAAAGAAGTGTTATCACAGAAGAATTGAGGTACCACGTTAGAGTGACAGAAGGACAGCTGGAATGTTTTCACAGTTTGAGAACCTGTTACAACAATACTAAGAAGTAGGGAAGCCAGAGTCATCTGAACACAGAATTGGTGGTTCATAGTCCCAGGGTAGAGGAGGGGCTGTCAGATATCCTTGTGGCAGTCCTGAGCCATTATTTTGAGAAATAGAACCTCTTCACTTGAACAAATAATGACTAAAAAGATCTGTGAAGCTCAGCCAGTCAGTGATAGAGTTGACACAGGCATTGGAGACTGTGACACAAGCATAGCACATGTCTAAGATGGACAGATTCCCGAGGAAGAAGTAAATGGGTATGTGGAGTTTCTGGTCAATGATGGTAATCATGATGATGGTAAGGTTCCCTAGCAGGCTGCTGACAACAGCAGGAACACCATGCTGAGAAGAAGCTTAAGCTCCCATGTCTTACCAAAAACCTCCAGGAGAAATTCAGTTACTATAGTGGAACTGACCATAGTCTGAAGCTTTGGGTTCATTCTATAAAATAAAAAAAGAACAACCGTAAAACAATAAGTAAATGAGTAACAGTCCCTTGATTTCACTAACACCTGTTTTCTATAAATGAGCTAAATGTGTGAAAATTGAAGGATTTATTTCTTTTTTTGGATGTATTTTTACCATGGTAGTGATTAATATATAGATACTAAGAAATATGGTGCAGTACATGTAATTGTATGGTTTAATGTTAAGCATGGTTACTCAGTTGCCATACTAATACCTATTTCATGAACTTTAGTGTTTTAATGAAAATTAAATTAATATTGGGAAATTCCTCTAACAAATGAATTATAAGCATCCATCAAGAATTACTAGTGAATTTTAACATATGGAATCTATAAAATCTTTATTTGTTTATATGTAACTATTTCTTTAAGTTTTTCTAAAAAAAACTTTACTGAGAATTTCATACATGCATATAAGTTATTTTTATCAAATCCACGCCTACTGCCTCTCTGCCAACACCTCCCATATCTCCCCATCACTTTTTTTTTTGACAATTTTGTGTTCTCTTTATATTTTCTTTTCTTTTTTTCTTTCTTTCTTTTTCTTTCTTTCTTTCTTTGTTTCCTTTTTTACTAATTTTTTTTTTTATTTTAATGTGTATGAGTGTATTGCCTGCATGTATGTGAGTGCACCCGTGTCATGCAATGCGTGGGGGTCAGAAGATGTCTTCAGGTTCCCTTGGAACTGGAGTTAAGGACTGTAAGTAACCGCCATATGGGTGCTGGGAATTGAACCCAAGTCCTCTGCAAGACCAGTCAGTGCTCTTAACCACTACACCATCTCTCCAGCCCCTCTTGTTTCCTTTTTTTAATGAAGCTTTTTGCTACTCTAACATTGCCCCTCTGAAGAGGTACCCCTAAAATCTTTTAGGGATTAGATAAGAGCTCCCAAATACTTTTAAGGTTTTTGGCCTTTGGAACAGAGCATGTTGCTAAAAGGCCCAAAGACATTTTGACTTTTAGCCAAGAACCTGGCTACTTTTCTTTGGAGTCTTTTTACCCTAATTGCCTAGCCAATTGCTACCTCCTATTCTTACCACACCATCCTCTGAAGAGGTTATCCAAATTGCTGATAGGAAATCAGGATGCAGACAGGTCTGGCTTCTTCCATGCTGAACAGCGACACAGGATGAGGCAATTGGAGTACCCCTTCAGTGGATCTATATAAAAGATTCCCAAATTGCATAACTCTGATGTCTAGGGAGCAAAGAAAGTCCTTGACTTGTGAATAAGGGATGTGAAGGAGAATAAAGGGAAGAGCAGTTAGCGTTACAAGTTCTAGACAGGGAAACAGAGAAAGAACAAGGCAATTTTCAAATGTTCATATCAGGCACCATTGGGATTTCTTGAGGAGAGCTTCCAAAAGCATCCCTCTGTTGGGTTCTTCTGCATTTTTCTTTTGTCAGCTAAGGCTGCTCTCAAGAGTGATGGCTCAGGATTTGTGGTCAGGCCCTTTGATTGGTGTTGGAGTGGTTAGAATCAGTGTGAGTTCACTCACAAAGGCTTCTAGATAGGGGTAGAAAACAAATTTTGCCATCATTTTAGAACAAAAGTTCTTTATTTCTCTTAGCCCCAGGTGGTAATACAGTATGGCAGACCAAGATTTAAAGTCTTATATCTGAGCAGCACTTTCTGCTTATAAACAAAATCATCAATGAGAAATAATTTTCTAAATAAATTTTTATATGAACTTAAGCCTGATGTCTAGGAACTATAATTCCTTGAACTCTTAAAGAAATATACTGATCACTTTAATCTTTGATTATATTTCCTTTTGGATGTTTAAGACCATACATTTGGCCCAAATAAACCAATTTATTTCTACTCTTCAGGTTGTTAAATATCTGTTCCTCAGGGATCATATGGGCTTTGAAGCAGTCCCTGGCTCCTTCCTTTCACCAGTTCCGTCTATGTGAAGATAAGACAAAGGTTCTGCTTGACCATAACTGGCTTCACTTGGAAGTATGGAGGAAATGTTTCCTCTGAGTTGACCCTCCTCTTTGTAGATGGACACTGATTCAAGTCCATATGTTGGGGTCTCCATGGCCTCCATGAACAGGAGGACAGGTGACTCACAACAGTTATAAGATATTTTCAGAGATACTCCATAATCCCCTGGAACTTAATCAACCTTGGAAGACAAGGAGCAAAAACTGTCCTTTAAGTCCCTCTGACCAGATTAGTATAGGCCTCAAAGAATGGCTGTCAAACATCTAAGGAAAATAATCACATGAGTCTGGTGTTTTTAATTACCATATGTTATGTGGATAAAGCTTGGGCAAAAACCAAGTGCTCACATATAAACAATGACTACATGTATATTTTACCCCTTAAAATTGTTGCCTAAACTATGTCCTTAGAAATTTTAAGATTATGTGTATATTATTTTTGTCTTATCCTTTATATATCATATCATACCTACACAGATCTTCATCACTTGCTTAGGTTTAATAGTTTTTTTTTCTATTTTGGAAAATATATCATTCCCATATCATTTTATCATCTTTTATATTTTCATTTTCTTTTTTTAACAACTATAAGATATAATTAGCTATTATTACATATTTATATCTGTATCTTTGTTATATTTTTATATTCTATCAATGTGTTCTTCATACACACCAAAACACATGTGTGAGGACAGATGGAGGAAAAGAGAGAATGAAAGGAAAGATGACAGACATACTGAGGCAGGAGATAGTTTGGAAAAGAGAGGGAGATATAACAAAGTGAAGGGAGGTTTTAACAAACATTCTCCCTGGCTAGGAGTCTGCAATCTTCAGAACAGGCCAGGAGCTTGAAACCTGTTCACAGCTAAGATGCTTGGGGCAGAATTTCCTCCTTTTCCAGAAAATTCTCTTTTTGGTAAAGTTCAATAATACTATAGAATGTAAACTGCATTATTTAAAACCAAGTGTTTTGATATAGGAATTTTGTCTACAAAGTACATTCTCGGCAAAACCTAGAATAATGTTTGTTTAAATAACCATGTCCTAGAGCCAAGCCAAGAGTAAAAAGAAAATTACACATCCTACTATCCATGACAGTAGGATTTTAGGTTGGTGTCGATTTTAGGTTGAACTTTATGTTTGTCGGGCTTGAATGCACAGTAGGAAGTGCTGCACTGTGCTCTTCCAACTGTGATCTGCACACCACCAGCTTTCTCTGTATTTCTTCTAAAGGCCCTTCTGGAGACAAGCTTATATATCATGTTCATGTTTCCACATATTTCTGACAAGGTGGAACTGGCATGACATCCAAGTGTGATAAGAGTCAGTGGCTGATTTGTGTCCCTTAAAAAATATGAATTATGCATTGGTCTTAGAGAAAATGAGCTTGTCCATGACTGGATTGGGCAACATTGGTCATGGAAGAATGAATAAAAACTCTGGAAGAGAAGATTTCCATATATCAACAAAGAAACTTGAATATTTGTTGTAAGTTTTCAAATATATTTTGTATGCTGGGCATGGTACTAACTGCATAGGCAGTTGGAGCTCTGTGAGGTTGAGGCCACTTTGATTCACATTGTGACTTTGAGGTTCACTGTGATTAGGGAGACCCTGTCAAAAGACAACAAAATATTTTTGAAAAATTACTTTATTTATTATTTTTATTTTGTGTGTATGCATGTATTGCCTGCATGTAGGCAAGTGCACCCATGTAGTAAAGTGCCCACAGAGGACAGAAGAGGTCATTAGATGCCCTCGAACTGGAGTTACAGACAGGTGTTAGCTTTCATGTGGGTGCTGGGACTCAAACCTGGGTCTTCTGCAAGATCAACCAGTGTTCTTAACCACTAAGCCATCTCTCTAGCTCCATCAACAAATTTTTTTTTTAAAAATCAAATATGTTGTGTATAATCCCCTAAAATCTTAATGAATTTATCTCTGTAAAATAAGTAATTGGAATACTGTATATTTTTAGTATCTAAATGTTTCTTTCCATCATGAGAATTAAATATATATATGAATATATTGATTTTTTACACTACATCCTAAATCCATACTAACTCAGACTTTGCTACAGAAACTTCCTCAATGCTTGCAGCATGTTTTCCCATTTTCTAACTTGCTTTAAATCCCCACATTCACCTGGATCAAAGGAGCTCACTCTACTTTTTGACCATACCACATTAGAATAGTTTCACTAAGGATGGACTCTCTTGCAGTACTTATATTTGTATTCTCATAAAATTTCACATAATTATAACTGGTTACTAAAATGTCAAATAAATGCTTCTCCAGAAATAGTATTTGAATCTCAATCTACAATGAGCAAGGTAGTATAAATCTGAGATTTTAAAAGATACTAATATTTGACATAGTTAAATGATTTTATAACATGCCACTATACTGAAAGTTTTGAACAGTTCTAGGAGATTTCTGCTGGACCTTTTGGAATCTCCTAGGTATAATATCATATCATCTGCAAAAAGTGATAGTTTGGCCTCTTCTTTTCCAACTAGTACTCCTTTAATTTCCTTCTCCTGTCTTATTGCTCTAGCAAGAGTTTCAAGCACTGTGTCGAAAAGGAGTGGAAATAGTCAAAATCCTAATCTGGTTCCTGATTTTATTGGGAATGCTTCCAGTTTTTCTCCATTTAGAATGATATTGGCTGTGGGTTTGTTGTATATAGCTTTAATTATGTTGAGGTACATTCCCTCCAGTCCAGTTCCCTCTAGGACTTGGACCATGAATGCATGCTGAATTTTGTCAAAAGCCTTTTTTGCATCTATTGAGATGACAAGGTGATTTTTGTTTTTGAGTCCATTTATATGAATAATGACGTTTATTGACTTGCATATATTGAACCAGCCCTGCATCCCTGTGAAAAAGCCATCTCTGGGATCATGGTGAATGATCTTTTTGATGTGTGTCTGTATGCAGTTTGCAAGTATTTTGTTGAGAATTTTTGCATCTATGTTCATTAAGGATATGGGTCTATAGTTTTCTTTTTTGGTTATGTCTTTACCCAGTTTAGGTATTAGAGTGATGCTGGCTTCATAGAAGGAATTTGGGAGTTCTCCGTAAGTTTCTACCTGTGGTCACTGGCTCTGGCTGCTCTCCTCCAGCTATGGCCACTCTCCTGCTCTCTCAGCTCCTCTGATCAGTCATCTGGTCCGGACCCCAGGGCTGGTGAAGAGTCTGTGCCAGCGTCGCCACACTCAGACACAGGAGACCAGGTTCAGTGAAACAGATCTCCTTTATTGCAGGAAGGCACAAGCCTATATAGGGGTAGTGGTCCAATCACAGCACAGCAAGTAGGATACCTTATTAGCATAACATGTTTAGCATCCTATCACAGTACAACAAGTAGGATACCTTGATTCCAAGGGTGGTGATTAGGGAGTGGCGAGCTCTAGGCATCAGTCTCATGATCTGCAAATGGGAGCAAAATGTCACAAGGCATTCCTTGTGACTCCAGCGGTCAGGCCATTGCCTCAGGCCTCCTGTATGGATGTCAATAAGACTTTCAACCTATGCTCAAGCCTGTCTCCCACATCTATCATTTTGAATAATTTAGTAGTATTGGTTGGAGATCTTCTTTAAATGTCTGGTAAAATTCTGCTATAAATCAATCAGGGCCTGGGCTTTTTTTTAGTTGGGAGACTGTATTACTGTTTCAATTTCCTTATATGTTATGTATGGGTCTGTTTAAACTGTTGATCTCTTCTTGGTTTAACTTTGGTGGTTCCCATAATTTCAGATATCCATTCATTTTTTTTTCTTAGAGTTTCAGATTTAGTAGCCTATAGGGTTTTAAAATATTCTCTTATAATGGTCTGCTTCTTTGGGGTGTCTGATGTGATGTTTCTCCTTCCATCTCTCATGTTGTTGATTTGGATTTGCTCTTTCTTTCTTTTGGTTAACTGGGATAAAGTTCTGTCTGTCTTGTTTAGCTTTTCAAATAATTACTCTTAGATTCGTTGATTTTTGTATTGTTTTCTCTGTTTCTCTTTCATTAATTTCCGCCCTGAATTTTGTTATTTCTTCTCTTCTGGGTTTGGGTTTCATTTATTCTTGCCTTTCCATAGCCTTGAGTTGCAGTGTCAGGTCATTTATTTAGACTCTTTCTAATTTTTTTATGTAGGCACTTACAGCTATAAACTTCCCTCTTAGGAGTTCTTTTAATGTGTCCCAAAGGTTGTGTTGTGTTTTATTGTCCTTTTCATTGAACTCCAGGAATTCTTTTACATCTTTCTTAATTTGTCCTTTGACCCACTCATTGTTTAAGAGTGTGTTGTTCAATTGCCACAAGCTTGTGTAGTGACCAGGGCTCTGTCCAGTGTTTATTTTAAGCTTTATTGTTTTGTGGTCTGATAGAATGCATGGAATTATGTTGTTGTGTGTGTGCGTGGGCTCACGCTGCTGGGCGTGTCTCTGGCTCTCCGCAGCTGCCGGGTGCAAGCTCTGCAGATCGGGCAGGTCTGCGATGGGGAGTGCAGGTTCTGTGCCAAGGCAGGCTGCCGGGCGCTGGTGGCTCTGCAGGTCCCTGCAAGCTGCTGGGTGGGCCACACCAATCTGCAGGGGGCTCAGGCCAGGGGCGGGACGCTCTCACTGTGCCTGCGGGACATTAGCTACCATCCCACGAGCGCGGGGGAGGTGCAGGAACGGCGAAAGCAGAATCTTCGCGAGTGAATGTTGACAGAAGAATAGCTTCTTCCGGGAAGACTGCTCACAGGCTGGTCCCAGGCGCAGTGAAACACAGGATACAGCTCAGTCAGACTCAGTGATACAGCTCCGCTTTATTAGGGTGAAACTAGAAGATTTATAGTGTGGAGGCAGTAGCAAAAGCCTCAGCTGATAGGTGCTCTGTAGGA
>NW_008355786.1:1996536-1996909 GCF_000622305.1 Nannospalax galili | reverse complement strand
TAAAAACCTGGTAGTTTCTATGCCAGAGGTCATGTATCTGTGGCGGCCACTTCAAAGGTGAGTCAGGAAGAGAGTAGGAGGTGCCCCGCTGAAAAGGGGAGTCTTTCCATTATGCGCCGAGCTGGCTCACGGCTATCCAGACATGGAGAGTCTGCGACCCAAACAGCAGGGTCCCCAACATCTCCCCCTGTTTGATTTAAAATGGAGAAGTGCCATCACAAGCCCTAAAGGCCAACTCATCCGTCTCGGGAGAAACAAAAGTCTGATAAATGACCATGACCTGTTTTTGTAGTGATTTAAGCAATGGCAGTAAATTGTCAGCAAAGAAATCTTATAAGACAGTGAGCAAGCTTCAAAATAACACACAGCACGA
>NW_008355786.1:1993631-1994581 GCF_000622305.1 Nannospalax galili | reverse complement strand
TTTTTTATGGGTTTGTGGCAGAAGAGTCGAGGTGGGAGCCAGCGAAACACTGGAATAACTGACATCCATTTATCTTTGGAATAGTGATTATCAATTTGTCCTGGGAAGCCTATTAAGCTAATTGCAAAAGAGGAATGATGTTTTAGGAGCCATTGTACATCTAATAATGGGAAGGGGATAATAAGAGTATCAGGCTCTTTTCCTATAATTTGTAGGGCCCTTTCTCTTCCGTGGCAGATCATAGATGCAAGAGTGTCTACTTCTGTAAGAAAGCGAGGAGTGCCCCCTACTGGCGTGTGAAGCCATTTTACTACTCCGTGTGGCTGATGAATTGCTCCCACCATGGTGGGGGAGGAATTAAAAATTAAGAGTTGAACCGCTAGCTTGGGGTCATATCTGGCTAGTGATGTCTTTTGGAAGTAGTTATTAATTATTTGGAGAGCCTTTTTTGCATCTGGGTTTAGATGCCGTCTGGAGGCTGGGTTTTTGTCTCCCTTTAAGAGATCAAAGAGTGGCTGTAATTGACTTGTGGAGATGGAAAGCCAGTGCCTTAGCCAATTAATATTTCCTAAAAAGCTCTGAAGGGAATTAAGGGTGAGTGGATGGGGGACATCCAGGATAGGTTTAAGGGGCCTAACAGTAGTAGGCGTTATTTCAGTGCCCAGGAAGGCAATGGGGGGAACTGATTGTATTTTATTTGTTGCTATTATAAAACCTTTTGTCTCTAGGGTGTTTATCATAGCATCTTTTAGGTCTTCTAGAGAGGAATCCTCATCTTGCCAGACCAAGAGGTCATCCATGTAATGATAAACATGTAGGCCCTTTTTTAAAAGGGGTGGTAGTGCATTTGCAACAGCCTCCTGGCATATTGTAGGGCTATTTGCCATACCCTGTGGCAGAACTTGCCATTCATATCAGTCAGCTGGACCAGAATTGTTAATTTTGGGGAC
>NW_008355786.1:1977917-1990669 GCF_000622305.1 Nannospalax galili | reverse complement strand
ATCTCTGCTTCTGCTCAGTTCTGGACCACAGGGCTGGTGAGGAGACTGTGTCAGCGGAGCTGCATTCAGACACAGGAGACCATGTTCAGTGACACAGGTCTGGTTTATTGCAGGAAGGCACAAACTTATATAGGGATAGTGGTCCAATCACAGCACAGCAAGTAGGATACCTTATTAGCTTAACAGGTTTAGCACCCTATCACAGTCCAGCAAGTAGGATACCTTGATTCCAAGGGTGGTGATTAGGGAGTGGCAAGCTCTAGGCATCCGTCTCATGATCTGCCAATGGGAGCAAATGTCACAAGGCATTTCTTGTGGCTCCAATGGTCCTGCGGTTGCCTCCGGCCTGCTGTATGGCTGTCAGTAAGACTTTCACCCTAGGCTCAAGCCTGTCTCCCACAGTGTTGTAGCGGGGCGGGGTTTCAGTGCTGGGAGTGTCTCTGGCTCTCTGTGGCTGGGAGTGCAGGCGCTGGCGGCTCTGCAGGTCGGCGGGTCCGCGGTGCCGTGGCGAGTGCAGACTCTGCGCCAAGCTGCAGGGGGCTCTGCGCCAATCTGCAGGAGGCTCAGGCTAGCTGCGGGACGCTCTCACTGTGCCCGCAGGACGTTGGCCACCATCCCACGAGCCGAGGCGGGGAGCGCAGGAATGGCGAACACAGAATCGGGCGAGTGGGTGCTGACGGGGGACAGCTCCTCCAGGGAGACTGCTCACAGGCTGGTCCCAGGCACAGTGAAACACAGGATACTGCTCAGTCAGACTCAGTGATACAGCTCTGCTTTATTAGGGTGAAACTAGAAGATTTATAGTGTGGAGGCAGTAGCAAAAGCCTCAGCTGATAGGTGCTCTGTAGTATGCTTCATTTACATGTGGCAGTGGGCTTCTATGCTGTCAGACAGTGCCTGATTAAAACCTGGTAGTTTCTATGCCAGAGGTCATGTTTCTGTGGTGGGCACTTCAAAGGTGAGTCAGGAAGAGAGTAGGAGGTGCCCCGCTGAAAAGGGGAGTCTTTCCATTATGCGCCAAGCCGGCTGGCGGCTATCCGGACATGGAGAGACTGCGACCCAAACAGCAGAGGTTCCCCAACAGAATTATTTCAATATTTTTATATTTGTTGAAGTTTGTTTTGTGGCCCAGTATGTGATCAATTATTGAAAAAGTTCCATGGGGGTGATGAGTAAAAAGTGTATTCTTTGGTGTTTTAGTGTGGAATAATCAAAAGATTTCTGTTAGGTCCATTTGATGTATGGTATCATTTAATTCAGACGTCTTTGTGTTTATTCTTTGTCCAGTTGACCTGTCTAATGAAGATAGTGGGGTACTGAAGTCCCCTACTACTATGGAGTTGGGGTTAATCTGTGTCATAACGTCACATAGTGTTGTTTTTATGAATTTGGGTGCACCAGAATTTGGCACACATATTAAGGATTGTAATATCTTCTTGGTTAACTGTTCATTTGATCAGAATGAAGTGACCCTCCTTATCTCTTCTGATTTGTCTTACTTTAAAATCTATTTTGTCAGATATTAGAATTGCAACTCCTGCTTGTTTTTTAGTGCAATTTGCTTGGAATATTCTTTTCCATCCTTTTACCTTAAGGTAGTGCCTGTCCTTGAAGGTGAGATGGGTTTCTTGCAGACAGCAAAGAGATGGATTTTGTTTCTTAATCCATGCACTTATCCTGTGTCTTTTGACTGGGGAGTTCAGTCCATTGATATTTAAGGTTATTATTGAAAAATGTGTGTTAGTTGCCATCATTTTGATTGTTGTTTATGTTCTCTGTCTAATTGTGTGCTTCCTAGATTATACATTTGTTTATTTTCTTTTGTTGTCCCTAAGGTGTAGTTGTTTCTCTCTCTGCTCTCTATATTGCTTCAAGTATTCTTTGAAGGGCTGGTTTTGTGGATATGTATTCTTTCAGGCTTCAGGTCATGGAAATTTTTTTTCTTTCTCCCTCAACTATAATAGACATTTTTGCTGGGTAGAGCATTCTGGGCTGGCATATATTGTCATGTAGAACCAGAAATACCTTGATCCATGCTCTTCTGGCTTTCATAGTTTGCATTGATAAGTCAGCTGTATTTCTGATGGTCTTTCCTTTGTATTTGACTTATTTTTCTCTTGCTGCTTTCAGTATTCTCTCTTTGTTTGGTACATTTAGTGTTTTTACTCTGATATGTCATGGTGAGTTTCTTTTCAGATCTTGTCTATTTGGTGTTCTATGTGTACTATATTTGTATGGGAATGTCTTTCCTTAACTTCAGGAAATTCTATTCTGCAGTCCTGTTTAAGATTTGGTCAACACCGTTAACCTGAAATTCTTCTCCTTCCTCTATTCCTATGATCCATATATTTGGCCTTTTCATGTTGACCCATATCTCTTGCATATTCCATTCCTGTTTTTTTTTAATTTAAATTTTCCATAATCTTTGCTTGAGTGGCCTAATTCATCCACTTTATCTTCCAGTCTTGATATTCTGTTTTCCATTTCATTCATCCTATTGAAGAGGCTTTCTCCTGTCCCTTGTAATTGGCTTACACAGTGTTTCACTTCTTTCTTCATTTCATCCTGAGTATTTAATATTTCTAAATATATTCTGAATTCAATCATAAGTTTATCCCTATCTTCTTTCAGTTCTTTGGTTTCTTTGTGTGTTCTTTAAATTCACTGAATTCTTTTATCATGTTTATAATTATTCGTTTGAGTTCCATGTCCTTCAATATGTCTAGGGGATTCTCATTTTACTCCTTTAGAGGACTGTTGGTGCTTGGAGGGGATATATTATTTTGGTTTTTCATGATATCATTTTTTTCTCTGTGACTTTAACATGTGGATTATTCCTGTAGTTTCTGATTCTTGTGTGAGACGCAGCCATCCTTTGGTGAGTGTAGGTATGCAACTTTTTGTAAACTTTTTGTGCCTTTGTGGATTACTTATTGGGCATGAAAACTTCGTTGATCTAGGCTTCAAATCCTCTCTTTTGAGGTGATATTGGAGTGGCCAAATTGCATTCATCTTGCTGCTCAGGAGTTCCCACAGAGGCCCAAGTCAGATGAGGATCAGATCCTCTCAGGATTTCTTCTAAGGTCTGGATCCCTCCAGGAAAGATGCTGGCTTCAGGAATTTATGGATTGGGCTGACCTGGGAGCAGGGCCCTGGAAAGATGCTTTCTCCAGGAAGCTGTTTGCTGTGCTTCCCAGGTGTGCAAAGGGAGTTAGGGGTGGGAAGAGCCTGCAAATTCTCCTGGGAACTAGGAAAGATGCTGACCCCAGGAAGCTGGTGGCTGTGCTGCCTGGGGATGCAAAGGAAGGTGGGGAGGGAACAGGCCCAGATGACTCCCAGGAAAGAAGCTGACTCCAGGAAGCTGATGGCTATGCCGCCCAGGAATGCAAAGGGAGGTGGGAGCAGAAAAAGAGAATAGCGTTTTAAAGACATTAAGTTCTTTGGCAGAGAAAATTTCATGATCACATAACATTTAGATATTTATATGGTTTTGTTCACTATTCTTAACCAAGTTTATAGTAAGAAAGAACATAAAGGCATGAAATATATGCAGTTTAGGGAGGAAAGTAGTATAAGCAATTTTAAAGTTGTGGACAAGGAAGGTGCAAACAAACCATCCGTAATTCTTCGATAGATTAGTGCACTTAAGGAAATAGCTGGTGTTCTGCACTTGTACAATACAAAAGGTTTTCTAATGGCAAAACTCCACCAATCAAAGGGTCTACATTGTGAAAATGCAAATTTATTTAGAGGGCAATAACTTCAATTGAGAATGCCATGGTGCCTTCAGTAGTAAAATGTCCATGTGGGGCAATGTTTCTCTAGGGTTAGAATCAAAAGTATGCAAAATCCACAACAACTGATATCTAAGTGGCCTGCCTACAACCTGAGCTTGTAGATGATAGCTTGGCACTGTCATCCATGTGGTACTGGTTTCGTTAGCATAAAATATTCAAAGTTGAGAGGATTCTGGAGGCTTACACAAAAGATGCTAAAGCTAGAAAATATGTGGCAAGGTCAAAAACCCTACCAGGAGGCCTTAAAGGGCTATATCATGCAGCTAGAAAGGCAAAGCCTAGGTTTGAAGGAAACTCCAGAATGTGGGAGATGCAAAGACTGTGGAACATCTACTAAATAAAGATCTTCCAGCATATAGTGTATTCAGTTCCAGCAAGAAGTCACATTACTATACATGGCAGAGCTATGGGTGTTGGGTTGTCATAAGTTAATTGAAGCCCAGATGATTCCATAATGAGTCCCAAATGTCACACATGAAGCTGTAGTATATGGTGTTTATTATGCAGTGCCTTAGAACTCATCTTGCTCTTCCCCCATTCCTCGCTTTTGGAACAGAAGTGTTGCACTGTACCATTGTATAATTGAAGTATTTAACTTCCATTTTGATTTTACAAGGGCTCACAGCTGACAGATCAACATGAGTTTGAAAAGAGAATTGAACTATAGACTTTTGAACAATGTGGGAAATAGCAGGACTTTGGAAACAAATTAAATGCATTTTATGTTATGAAATGAACATGAGGGTTTAGAAACTGGGAATGGAATGTTGTGTTGTAAACAACATAAGTTTCTCAGTCAATCTGACAAAGAATAACATTGTAATACTTAATCTTCATTTTCAATTTAACTAGACTTATAATGACATAAGAAAAACCTTTTGACAATTTATGGGCTGTCCTTTCCATAAGATTTGACAGAGTTCTTAAGATGAACAGTGGGTGAAGGAAATCCATTCCATGGCCTGGGGTACTGAGTTGCTGAATAAAAGGACATGGTTAGCAGGAGAAAGTACAATATGTCTCCCTGCTTCCTAGCTTGAGGTACAATATAACCAATGATCTCATGTTCTGGACCATGCGTTCCTGAAACAGGACTGTACTGAAAAACCATGAGCCAAAATAAACACTGCTTTTCTTAAGTTCTTTTTAGGAATTTTGACACAGCAATAAAGAAGGTAACTAACACAGGAATATATGGAAAAGTGGCCATAGATATTCTAATATTTGATAGCAACTGTAACATTGTCTATAAATTTATGGTCAGTGTAGTTAGAAAGTTTGTATTTAATTTAATGTAATGTTAGGCAACATATGAACCATGTTCTTCATGATCTACTCCAGTGTATTTTCTGGGGACTGAGCAATACTATCTAGAGGAAGTACCAATTATTGTAACACTAATTGTCTTAAGAGAGATCTACTTAATAAGGAAGGCTATTCAAAAAGACTTTTTTTTCCTTTGGGGAAACCTAGGGTGTTAGCCAACTGATTTAAAAGATCTGTTACAGACCATTTGTGTATACAATGTTTCAAATGAAGTCAGATCAAAATTTATTAAAAGCTAAAATATTTTTCTTATTATTTCTATTTACATTCTTCCATGTTAAGAGGTAGTCACATTTTAGCACATACTATTCAGTCATATCAGAAGCCTAAATATGTAACTATATGTCATGATTATAGAGTTGGCAAAATATAGCTAGATATTCTTTTTTAATTTCAAGTGATCAACCACTAAATTTAACACAAAAATGTATTCAAAACTTTCTCTCCTCAAGTAAGACTGATGGAAAAATCTTCCTACATATGTTTAATGAATAATCTTTTCTCCAAGAAGTTGAAGAATCTGAACTGTTTTAAGGTATGACTTTCATATTTCTCTTGATATACTATTTAAAATACCCTGCTCCAAAAGAAAAAAAAATGTACATCCCATAGATCCTGAGGAACTTAGGGCAGATACCTAAAGCAATGTAACTATATGATTAGTTCTTCACCTTGCTTCCTCCTTTTGTGGCTTCTTTGTGTATTTCTCCAGCCTGGTGGTAAGAAAAGCCTGACATATGTCATCATAATTCTTGTCCCTGTTCACCACAGACTGCATCTCACAAATGATCTAAAGGCGATTAACCTTTATTTTACATTACAGTTGTGCATTTTAGTCTCTTCTCAAAAGATACTTGTCCTGTTTACTTGTCCTACGCATTTTTGTGTGAACATACTGAAAGTCCTTATCCTCTAGCAATTAATATCTAAAGTATGACTTTTAAATGATGCTACAACATGTCACCACCATCCCTCTCCCAGTAAAAGATGATTGGGTAGGTAGGATGGAGCCCCATGAGTGAGACTAGTGCCTGTATAAATCAGGTTGCAAAGAACTCATTAGAATGAAAGAGAGGGGTAAGAGACAGAGAGAGAGAGAGAGAGAGAGAGAGAGAGAGAGAGAGAGAGTTTCTACATAATCCAGGCTTCCAACCTGATCAGTTCTTACTTCAGACTCTTACATACTGAGCTTACAGGCATGTATTACTATGCCTGGCCTTTCTAAGAAATCTTCTAAATAGCTACATCTATGGTGTTGTGTTTATGTATTTTGAAAACTTCATAAATTTGGAAAATAAACTTATCTTCTGTGAATAAAAGGAGAAAGCAGGCTGGGGTGCATGACTTTAATCCCAGAACTCGGGAGGCAGAGGCAGGCAGATCTCTGTGAGGTCAAGGACAGCATGGTCTACATAGTGAGTTCAAGGACAGCTGAAGCTACAGGGAGACCCTGTCTCAAAAAGACCGAAAAAAAAACCAAAAAAAACAAAAAACAAAAGAGAAAGCAGGCAAACAAACAGAAATCACAAACACACACACATACACACACACACACACACACACACACACACAAATCATCCTGCTTTTTTCTTTCATTTTATTCTTTGTAGATTATTTGTAAATTTTTACCTTTTCCTTAATAAGGCCCCATGAAAATTCTTAGTCTCTGTCATTTTATTCAGTGCCTGATATACATGTGTCACATTATTTTTCTTTATTGTTATTTTTTTATTTTAATTCATTATTTCATAACCAAATGATTAGAAGAAGCATTTCATTACAACAGCATTAAAATATTCAATAACAGTTTCCAGAGCTAAGATGCTTCTCTTTCAAAACTGGCTGTAAATTATTAGGTTTGCAGTTGAGTTAATACATTAAAATACAGTTTCATACAGAAAAATTCATTTTTAATACAACTGACACTAAGATTCATATGCATTTCTAATCTCTTTATATCTGATTATTACTAGTCACAGTCAGTTAATTTCTGAGCTCCTTAGCATCTCAGCTTGGATATAAAATCATCAGGTAGATTTCAATGGTAATGTTTTTCACATCTACTAGTTATTAAGGAGCAAATTTTTATGCTTTGAAGAATTTTTTTTCATAGACCCACATCCCAGGTAGCATCCTCCCATAGCCTCCCTCCACCCACTAGAGCCCTTATACTATGATATCCCCACTACTGTCTGCTGTGTTGTCAGCACCCCCATCCATTCCCCACTACTTGTTCCTCTGGTGAATCTATCTAGTCAGCCTATCTAGAGGTCTTTGTTTTAGGAGGGTCAGCTGTTCCTCATCTAGTGGTAATCAGTTGTTAATATTCCTTTGGATAAGATTGGGGTCTGCAGTTCAATTCCCCAGTTCTATGCTGGGTTACCATCTGGGAATCCCTTTGGCCATCCTGGCCAACAACTCAGAAGGAGGTATCACCTGTTTGGCATTGTTGCTTGCTATGTAGCCTTTAGCTATACATATGGTCTCTTATGAATTAGTTTTCAATGAAGAGTAGGCAACTTGGTTATGCTGATAATATATCAGAAAATTTGTATCATATTAAAGAGTGAATTACAAAAGTCATGATACATAAAGAGAATACTGAGGGAAAATGAGTAGCATTTTGATGTGTGGACCATTCAAGTGTCCTTTACAAACAATCAAGCACAAAATAATCTTTGATACTTCTCAAATACAAATGTGTTTATTTAAGTTACATAATTCATTTCTTTTATTAACAAAAATGGATATATTCAGTATTTTAGAATTGAATATAAATGATGACATAAATATTGAAAAACAAATCTACATTTATATCATCTTGATTATATTCACAAGGATAGAGAAATTTATTTTCACATGTTAGATAATTTAATACAGTCAGTAGTACAAGTTCATAATCAAAAAATGAATATATTTAACCTAAATAGAATGATATGGATACTATTATATTTTTCAAAGATTTTAATTTTATGTTTATGAATGTTTTGCCTGCATGTATTTGAATGTACTACATGCATGAAATGCCTGCAGAGAGATTGTAATGGGTGTCAGATCCCTTGGAACTGGAGTTAAGAAAGGGTATTAGCTGAAATGTGAGGACTGGGAAATAACCCAGGTCCTCTGAAGGAGGAGTAAATACTCCTAGCTGTTGAACCCCCATTCCAACTCGTTTCAACGAGGGGAATTTAAAATATTTTGTTATGTGAATCTATGCCATGGGGAGTGTGATGGTTTGAATGAGAATGTACCCCATAGCTTCAAGTATTTGAAGATTTTGTATCTAGTTGGTGGTGCTGTTTTGGGAGGTCTTAGAGGGTGTAGTCATGCTGAAGGAAACATGTGGGCAGGTTTATAGTGTACTTAAGCTTTGCCAGATCAGTCACTCTCTGTTTCCGGTACCTGCTTGAAGATATGAGAGCTTAGCTTCTGCTCCTACTCAAGCCACATCTGCCACCATGCCCCTCTGCCATGATGGACTCTTGGACGTTTGGAACTGTAAACTGAATAAACTCTTCCTTTGTAAGTTCCTTTGGTCATGGTGTTTCTATCACCAGAACAAAAAAGTAACTAATACAGGGAAGTTTTAGGGAGTTACAGCAAATTAGGAATGATTAATCAATACAAAAGGTAAATAGAAAACATTGGAAAAAGTCAGGGAAGGCATTTGATAATAACTGTATTGAGGAGTCCTGTCTTTGGAGGTATTGACAAGAACTCCATAATTGTAAAGGAAAGGCAGGTCAGAAGTATGCATTCTCAAGCAGTGCATGTCAAAGTGTGGTCTGGTTGGTTATTATTTTAGTTCTGATCACAGAGTTTTATCAGTGAAGGAAACTGTCATTGCAGAGTGAGGAACAACCCACATTTGATGCAGGGAAACCATTTCTCTTTGAAGGTACAATCTTCACTTGCATTTCAGGATATTTGGGTCCTACAAGATGGTCACTCCTGCTGTAGGGCAAGGGTTGGAGGTGGGATTTGCCTTTGAGAGGTGTACCTGAAAGATGCCACATTCAAGAAAGATTTAAGGCAATGAATGAAGACTTCATTCATTGTTATTCCCAGGGTTGAAACCCTGGTGTTCAAAATGTGGTAGTTGGTAATCATTTGAAAATATGTGGTGCATTTATCTAAATTATCATCACAGTCAATAACTAGGAATTGTTATCAGTAAATATTTCCTTAATTCATTGTGTATTACATACTATGCATTTTGGTCATGCTTAATCTTATCTCCTATCAGATCCACCTCCACTTCCATATCCCCTAAATTTCTAGTCCACTTTTTCTGGTTTATAATTTTTTAAATATATTTTTATTGAATTTTTGTGGATTCATACAATACATCTTAGTCATATTCAGTCCCACTTCCCTGTCTTCATCCCCCATATCATGCCCACAAGACATCATTTTTAATATATGTTAAAATATACAGCCTTGTGTACCCAAATGTACAGAGTTTTGAGTTCATCCATTGGAGAGTGTTAAGCATATCTAATGCCTCTCTCTTAAAAATTAACTATACCTCACCCACCAGCGATCAACCGACAAGAGTTCCTTGCCAAAGTTGTGCCTCCTGCACATTTCCCCCTTGATCATGCTTTCCCCTATGATCTCTCCTCTCATATTCTTCTTTCACTTACTACCTTGCTTCTGTATATAAACCTTCTTCTACCCCTCCCAGGTAAATGCCCCCATTTTACTGATTTTACCCATGGTAACACCTGTCTCTACCATCCTCTCCCTCAGGTTCCTTCTTTCCCTTTATAAATATGATCTCTTTCCATTTTTCTGCTTCTTGTGGTTACAACTCTCTCTCTCTCTCTCTCTCTCTCTCTATATGTCCACATATGAGGGAAAACATACATTACTTATTGTCCTGAGTCTCTGTTACTTCACTTAGTATAACAATTTCTAGCTCCATTCTTCTATCTGCAAATCACATGATTTTTTCTTTTTATCCCTGAGTAAAAGCCCATTTTGGAAATGCATCGTATTTTCCTTATCCATTCACCAGTTGAGGGAACCTTGTTTCTACTTCTTAGCTATCATGAAGAGTTTCAATAAAAAAGTATATCCAAATATCTCTGCACTAGTATCAGTCCTTTGGGAATATGCCGAGGAGTGGTATAACTGGATTACATGGTAAAATCATTTTTAGATTTAAAAAATAATTTATTTATTATTTTTAATTTTATGTGTATGACTTTATTGCCTGCATATGTGTAAATGCACCTCTGTCATGATATGCCACCAGGGGTCAGAAAAGGGTTTTGGAATCCCTGGAACTGGAATTATGAATATGAATGGATGCTAACCACCATGTGGGTACTGAAAATTGAACTCAGGTCCTCTGCAAGAGCATTAAGTCCTCTTAACCACAGAGCCATCTCTCCAGTCCCCATTTTTAGATTTTTAAGTGTTCTCCACACTGCTTTCTATAGTAGTTACATAAGAATGCAATCCTACCAATAGTGAATGAGATCAAGAATGAATGACTGAGTACTCTTCTTCCCCCACATCATTGCAAACATCTGGTATCATTTGTTCTCTTGATCTTAACCAGCCTGACTAGGAAAGGAAGACATCTTAAAGTGGTTTTGATATGCATTTCCATAATTACTAAGGTTATCGAACCATATTGAAGGTGTTTCTTAGCCATTTTTATTTCTTTTTTGTGTATGTGAGAATTTTCTATCCAGAACTATAACCCATCATTTAGGTCTATTGTTTACTTGATTCTTTTATTTAAAATTTGTTTTTGTTGAATTTTGTGTATTTTGTATAGAACACCTCAAACATTCTTAATCATCTTTATACCCCCAATCCCACTGGCACCCTCCCATAAGCCCTCCCCCACTGGAGCCCATATACTCTATTGTCCCTGGTAAAGCCCACTTTGTCAAGTAGGTATCCACAGACATTCCCCAGTGCAACTCCATCCACTGAGGTCTAGTCAGCCTATCTATAGTCCATTGTTTTAGGAAGATCAGCTCACCTTCACCTAGCAGCAATCAGTTGCCAATATTTCTTCTGATAAGATTGGGGTCTGCAGTTTATTTTCTGAGTTCTATGCTAGGCTTTTGTCTGCCTGAGTTTGCATGGGACTTGTGTATGCTGACACATTGTCAAAGAATGATATGAGCATCTTACCAGGAACTTGTAGGACTGTGATTCTATATGGTCGTGCACTTCCTCCCTGGCTCTTACAATCTTTCTTCCCCCTCTTCTGTGATGGTCCCTGAGCCTTGGATGGGTGAAGTTTAATAAAGGAGTCCTGTACAAGGACCAGAATTCAGCAGATTCTTGATCTTTATGCTTTGGCCATTTGTGACCTTTTGCATTCCTGGCTCTTTGATGCATGACATAGCTTCATTAATGAGAACTGAGATATTTATTAATGTCCTCTTCTTTACTCCCTGTTGTATTTTCCATGAACCTTAGGTGTAGAGGTTGCATTGTAGATATGTCACTTAGGCCTGGGCAATTCATAGGCAATGCCCCCGTGTGACTTGTTGTAACTGGTAATAGTCTCTGACTTGAGCAAAATCAGCTTTTGATGAGTGGTGACTAGAATACTTGTCTGTAAATATAAAGATGAGTATTTTCACATAGTAAGAAATCACATTAATCTAGGGATGTGACAGTCTTGGGGTTTTCTCTAAGGCATATGACCATCCCAACCATGTGTATTTGGCTATGCTTACAGTACCACACTTGAGTTTCCTCCCCTTGAGGGTTTTCAGTCCAATTATGTAGTTGTGCATTGCCCCCAAGATAAAAGTTCCACTACTACAGCAATGATGCATGCAATGCTGGCCATTGATGTGGTTTTTTTTTGTTGTTGTTGTTCTTGAAGCTGGTGCTGGACCACCAATTGATGTTTTCCCTTGGCATCTTCACAATAGGTACCACACTTGAGTTTCCTCCCCTTGAGGGTTTTCAGTCCAATTATGTAGTTGTGCATTGCCCCCAAGATAAAAGTTCCACTACTACAGCAATGATGCATGCAATGCTGGCCATTGATGTGGTTTTTTTTTGTTGTTGTTGTTCTTGAAGCTGGTGCTGGACCACCAATTGATGTTTTCCCTTGGCATCTTCACAATAGTCTCCAAAACTTCGAGAATTAGTCTTCAGCAAGAAGTGGTTTCAAGTCAGTTGCAGCTCTGTTGCTCCAAATCCTGTGTCTGAACTGTGTTCTGTCTTCAGCAGTAGGGTCTTACCTTCAAGTTCTGGGAGGCCATTAAGGGCTGGGGCAATAGCCTGAATAATTTTGGTAGTCTCTTGGACCACTCTGGCCAGCAACTCAAAGGAAGGTATCGCCTATCTGGCACTGTTTCTTGTTATGTAATCTTTAGGTATACATAAGGACTTGTGTAGAGACAATGGATGTATAATTTGTCATTAGGTTGTTGGACTAATATGATGCTTCTTGGTTTTTTAAAACTAGGTAGGCATTATTTATCTCTCCTCTCTCTCTCATTGTCCTAGTTTGTTTCTTCATTGCCATGACAAAACACTCTGACAACTCTCAACTTGGGGAGGAAAGGGTTTATTTATCTTACATCTCTCAGGTCACAGTTCATCAGGGAGCCCAAGGTAGGAACTCAAGGCAGGAACCTGGAG
>NW_008355786.1:1894226-1977374 GCF_000622305.1 Nannospalax galili | reverse complement strand
ATATGTATTATATATGTGTGTGTATGTGATATATATGATATTAATCTTCTTTCAGATGTTTAGCTGGTGAAGATTTTTTCCCATTCTCTAGGTATCCTTTTCTAGTCCTTGGTTCTTTCTTTTGCTTCACAGAAATTTTTAGCTTAAGGAAAATATATTTGTCACTTGTCAGTTTTTTACCTTAGTTCCTGAAGAAATGATATCCAATTTGGAAAGTCCTTTTCTGCATCTATATGTGTACAATACTACCTATGTTTTTTTCCAACAGTTTCAGAGTTACAGTTTTCATATTGAGGTCTTTGATCCATTTAGATCTGAATTTTTTCAGGGTGATAGATGAAACTCTAATTTCATTCTTTCTCCAGGTGGCAATCCACTATTTGCAGCTTCAATAATTTGTTGAAGATCCTGTCTTTCCTCCATTGTGTTTTCTTGGCACCTTTAGCAAATCTCAGGTGGTTGAAATTGCATGCACTCATGTTTGAGTCTTCAATCATGTTCCATTTATCTATGTATCTGTTTTAGTGCCAGTGCCATGTTATTCTTATGACTGTAGTTCTGCAATATTTTCTAAGATGTGGTGTGATAATCTCCCCAGCATTGTTCTTTGTGCTTAGGATTGCTTTGACAATCCAGGAACTTTTGTGATTCCATATGAATTTTAGGATTTTTAAATTTTTTTTCTCATTCTCTGAAGAATGTCATGGGGTTTTGGATTGGCACTGCATTGAACCTATAGATTACTTTTTGTGGGATGGTCATTTTCACAATGTTAATTCTACGAATTCACGTGCACTGCAGGTATTTCCATCACTTGTCTTCTGCTATCTCTTCAAAGACTTAAATTTTTCATTGTAGATCTCTTTTATATCTTTTCTCAGGTTTATTCCTAGTTATTTTATTCTTTCATGTCATTTTGAATGGGGGGGTTTCCATGATCTCTTTCTTTGATTGCTTGTTATTGCTATATAAAAAGGCTATTGATTTTTTACATATATTTTTATTAATTTTTTGTGCATTTCACACAATGAATTTCAATCATATTTAGTCCCTCTCCTCCCTTCCACACTCGCCATAGCCCTGGAACCAGATTCATGCATTCTTTCATTTATGTTAAGGCCTATCCAATCAAGCTTTTGTACACAGCTCTTGTACAATTGGCCCAAGTTCATACACTGGCTTCTAGTCAGGCTATTTGAATCATTCCCTTAAAGAAGAGCTGTGGGGACTCAGGTTTGCTTGCTTAGTGGGGGACCTGCTGGCTTTGGGGCAGAGGGTCGGACTGGCGAAGCAGTCATGTGGGATATGGCAGTCACATACAAAGATTTAGGGTACAAAGAAACAGGACATTTAGTCTCTTAGTTGGCACAAGAGGGATTCTTAAATTTTTACTCAAGGTTATCAACGTCCATCCAGTAATTTATTGGCCACAATGTTTTCTTTCTTAAAGCTAAAAGCATGGTGAACTTTTAGCTTTTAGCTCAGGAGTAAACCTTTAACCTGGCCTAATCTCTTAGCCAGGGATAGCTGAGTTATTTGTTTAGGACAAGGAGATGAGCTAAGGGTTGTTGACCAAGATGCTTTCCCACAGAGCAGGGAGCCTGCACTTTTATGATCAGGCCGCTTCCTCCTGCCAGCCCAACAGTGTTCTGCAAGGCAGGGATTATCAGAGCCACTGTTTTCAGTACCCCTCCCTTTTAGCAGAGATTGCAGCCTGGACCTATAAGTTTTAGGCTCACCTCATCCTAGGGCCTGGCATCCTGGTTTCCTAAAAAGAACAACTCTCCCTCACCTAGTAGTAATCAGTTGCAAATAGTTCTTCAGCTGAGGTTGGGGACTGCTGCCCATTTCTCCAGATCTATGCTGAGTTTTTGTCTGATGACCCTCCATGGGTCTTGTACGTGCTGTCACCATTGCTGCAAGTTCATATGAGCAAGCTCCTGAGCCCTGAAAGCTGATTTTCCCATGTTCATGCACCAATCTCAGCTCTTACAACATTTCTGTTTCTCTTCCACAATGTTCACTGAGCCATGGGTACATGAAGTTTGATATAGACAGGGACACAAACTCTGAAGTCTCTTATTATTTACACCTTGGCCACTGGTCGCCTTCTGTGTGCATCAAACTCTGTTGCATGAGGAAGCTTTGCTAGTAAGAGTTGAGGGGTCCATTAGTATTATCTCTACCCCCTGTTCCACTGTGTTCCATGATCCTTAGGTGTAGAGGTTTCACTATAAATGTATCACTTAGGGCTGGGCATCTCTCAGACACATATTCTCTGTGTATGACCATTTAAGGAACTCTGTAGTAACCTCCATCTGTTGCAAAAAGAAGCTCCTTTAGTGAGTGGTGAATAGTATACTTGCCTTAAATATAAGGATCCATATTTAGCATACACTAAGAAATTTCATTTGTCTAAGGAAATGACATAGAGGGTTGTCTCTAGGATCTATGACCTCTCCAGAAATGTGTATTTCACTATGTTTACAGGGCCAAACATGAGTTCCCTACCACTGAGCAGGCTCTAGGTCCAATTACACAGCTGTTGATTACCCCCAACACAAAAGTACCACTACTGACTGTGCTGTTATAGTTTGTTGTGCCAGTCGTTGTGGTTATTAGGCTTTAATTTTGGGGTTGGACCATTGACTGATTTTCACACTCAGCAGTTTGCATAATTTCCTCTAGAAATAGGAGAGCCAATCTTTATAGAGGATGCTTCTACGTCAGCTCTGGCTCCATTATTTCTGTGTCCAAAATATGTCCTGTCTTCAGCAATAAGGTCTTAACTTCAAGTTCTGGGAGGAAATCAATGACTGTGGCAATCACCTGAGTTATTTTGGGGTCTCTTGAACTACCCTTACCAACAACTAGGAAGGAGATTTCTCTTGTCTGACACTGTTTCTTATTATATAGCCATCAGGTATATACAAACACTCATGTTCAGATATTGTACATATATACTTTGAGTAGAATTTTAAGCTAACATAATTCCCTCTGTTTTTTGCACCACTTAAGTTTCTCTTGTCTCTCTCTCTCTTTCTCTCTCTCTCTCTCCCTTCTGTATAACCTCACTAATCCTTCCCCAGTACCTCCATTTTCCTCACTTTCCTCTTGATAATACTTGTCTCCTATTATCTCCTCTCTCTTGAGTTCTTTCTTCCCCTTTACCCTCATGGTTCCTTGCATGTCCTTTCCTCCTCCTTTCCCAGTTTAATACCCCGATTTTCCGAGTTCCTCCTTGGTAACATGTGTTTCCTACTATCCCCTTCTCTCAGGCTCTTTCTTTCCCTTTATCTCTTAGGTTCCTTTCCATTTTCCTGGTTCCTGCGGTTAAAACAGGATATGTATTCACATATAAGGATTTGGTGCTAAGATCCACAAATGAGGGAGAACATATTTCACTTGGTTTTCTAAGTATGTTTTACTTCACTTAGTATAACAGCTTCTGCTTCCATCCATTTACCTGCAAATTTCATGATTTCATCTTTGTCTCTAAGTAGAACTCCATTGTGTAAATATATCACATTTTCATTATCCATTCATCAGTTGAGGGACTTTTAGGTGGTTTACATTTATGATATATCATGAAAAGAGCAGCAACAAAAATGGATGTACACTTGTACATCCTCTACAGCAGGATGAGCCCTTTGGGTATATGCCAAAGATTCATATAACTTGATCATATAGTAGATTCATTTTTAGTTTTTTGGGAGAAATCCACACTGCTTTCCATAGTCATTGAACAAGTTTGCAATCTCTACAGGAGTGAATGAGTGATCTCCTTTCTCAACATTGTGGCCAGTATTTGGTATCTTTTATTCTCCTTACCCATTCTGACTGGAGTAAGATGAAATCTTAAAGTGGTTTTGATTTGCATTTCACTAATTATTAAGGATTTTGAGTACTTTTAAAAGTGTTTCTTACCCATTTTTATTTCTGCATTTGAAAACTCTCTGTTCAGGTCCTTAGCTGATCTTTATTGGGTCATTTACTTTCTTCTTTTTTTGTTTATTGAGTTCATGATACATTCTGGATATCAATCCTCTCATTGGAGGTATAGCTGATGAAGACTTTACCCCACTCATGGGTTTCCTCTTCACTTCCTTGGTTGTTTATTTTCCTGTGCAGAAGCATTATAGTTTAATGAGGTCCCATTTATTGATTGTTGACCTTAGTAAGTCTACTGATATTTGTAAATTGATTTTTTAACTTGTCATTTTACCAAGAAAATTTATCACTTCTTGGGGTTTTCTAGTGGAATATTTGGGATTGCTTATGTATAATTTCATTTCATTTGCATGTAGAGATAATGTGACGTCTTCTTTTCCAACTAGTGTTACTTTAATGGGCATTTCTTGTCTTATTACTCTAGCAGAAGTTTCAAGCACATTTTGAAAAGGAGTGGAGATAGTTCACAGCCTTGCCTCATTCCTGATTTTAAAGGGAATGCTTCCAATATTTCTTCATTTAGAATGCTGTTGGCCTTAGGTTTGTTGTACATAGCTTTAATTATATTAAGGTTGGTTCCCTCCATTCCAATTTCCTCTAGAACCTTAAAAAAATCCATGTTGGATTTTGTCAAAGGCCTTTACTGCATTTATTTAAATGTCCATATGATTTCTGTCTTTATGTTTATTTCTAAGATTTATTACATTTATTCTATAATCTGAATTGATTCATTTCTGCATCTCTGGAATAAAGTCAACTTGATTATGGTGGATGATCTTTTTTTATATGAGTCTGTTTGAGATTTTCAAGTATTTTGTTGAGAATTTTTACATCTCTGTTCATTAATGATATTGGTCTATAGTTTTATTTGTTGTGTCTTTATGTGGTTTTGGTGTTCAAGTACTAATGGCTTCATAGAAGAAAATTTGGAGCTCTCCCTCTCTTCTAGCCTTTTGAGTAATTTCAGTAGCATTTGTTGTAGATCTTCTTAAATGTCTAGTAGAATTCTGCTGTGAATACATCTGGGCCTGGACATTTTTAGGTAGGAGGTTTTGTTTTGCTGTTTGAATTTCCTTGTTTTTTATGCATTTGTTTAAGCTGGAGATTTCTTTTTGGTTTGGCTTTGGTGGTTTAACTGAATTTAGAAATTAATCAATTTCTTTTTGTAATATTTTATTTTTTTTATTTTATGTGTATGGATGTATTGCCTGCATGTAGGTAAGTGCACCCATGTCATGCAATGCCCATGGAGGAGAGAAGAGGTTGTTGAATCCCCTGGAACTGGAGTTATGGACAGTTGTTAGCTGCAATGTGGGTGCTGAGATTCAAACCCAGGTTTTCTGCAAGAACAGCCAGTGTTCTTAACGACTGAGCCATCTCTCCAGCCCCTTAATCCATTCCTTTAGTTTTCCAAACGTAATCTAGCTTTTTAAATATTTTATTTATTATTAGTCTTTAAATATTATGTGAATGAGTGTATTGCTTGCATGTTTGTAAGTCTGCTGGTTTCATGCAATGACCACAGAGGTTAGAAAAAAGCATAAGATTCCTCCAGAACTGGAGTTATAGACTACTGTTAGCTGCCATGTGGGTGCAGGGAATCGAACCTGGGTCCCCTGCAAGAGCAGTCAGTGCTCTTAACCTCTGAACCATCACTCCAGTCCCTAGAATATAGTTTTTTAAAGGATTCCCTTATGTTCTGGTTGTTGGGGTTTTTGTTTGTTTGTTTTTTGGGTTTTTTTTTCTTCGGTGCCTGTTGTGGTGTTTGGTCTTCAATCACTGATTTTGTTGATTTGTATTTGCTCTTCCTTTTGGTTATCTGGGCTAAGGGTCTATATATCTAGTTTATCTTTTCAAAGAATCAGCTCTTAGACTCATTTATTCAGTAATAGTAATAATCATTTAATTCAGATGTCTCTTTCTGTTTATTCCTAGTCAAGTTTTCCTGTCTATTCGAGATAATGGGGTCTCAAAGAAACCCAGTAATACTGAGTTGGGGTTAATCTGTGTCTTATTGTCCTATAGTACTGTTTTTATGAAATTGGCTGCATTAGAGTTGGGGGCATATTTGTTAATGATTGTAATATCTTCTCAGTCAATTGTTCCTTTGATTAGAATGAAGTGAAACTCTTTACCACTTCTGATTAATTTTAACTTGAAGTCTATTTTGTTTGATATTTGAATTTCAGCACTTGCTTGTATATTTGTGGCATTTGCTTACAATATTTTTAACATCTTTTCACACTAAGTGTCTGTCCTTGAAAGATATTATTTTTCTTGAAGATAATGAAAGGATGGATTTTGTTTCCCAATACGTTAAGCTTACTCATGTTGTTTTACTTGGGTAATGAAGCCATTTATTTTTAAAGTTGTTTTTGAAAGATGTACATTAGTTTCTATTTTTTTTAATTTCTGTTTTCATCCTTGGTCTAAATGTGTTACACAATTATACCTCCCTTTACTTTCTTTCTGTTGCCTCTTGGGTATAGTTCTTTCTTCAGTCCTTTCTTTGTACTGCTTCAAATATTCTCTGTAGGGCTGTTTTAGTGGCTATGAATTCTTTCAGTCTATTCCTGTCATGGAAGAATTTTATTTTCCCTTCAAGTGCAATTGACAGGTTTTTTGGGGTAACGTATTCTGGGTTGGCAAGCATGATCATTTAGAACATCTTATACTTTGGTCCAGGTTCTTCTGGTTTTCACAGTTCTCATTGATTAGTCAGCTGTATTTCTGATGAGTATTCCTTTATATCTGACTCATTTTTTCTCTTGCAGCTTTCAATATTTTCTCTGTATATTTAGTGGTTTTAGTATGATATGAATGGAGAGTTTCTTTATTTGTCCTGTCTACTTGGTGTTCTATGTGCCTTCTGTACCTTTAAGGATATGTCTTTTCTTAATTTATGGAAATTTTCTTCTATAAGTAAAGATCAACGTCAATGACCTGGGATTCTTCTCCTTTCTCTATGCCTATGATGAATAAATTTGTTATTTTCATGTTATCCCACATTCCTTGCATATTTGATTTCTGTGCTTTAATTTTTTTTCATATTCTTTGCTTCAGGAGTTCAATTCTTCAACTTGATAGTCCAGTTTTTGATATTCTGCTTTCCAATTCATTTACTCTATTGGAGAGACTTTCTCCTGTAATTTCTAATTGGTTTGTTGAGTTTTCCCTTCATTCTTTATTTCAGCCTGATTTTTCTTCACTATTTCCAGCTCTTTCGTGAGTTCAGTCAGAAGTTGATCTCTAATGTCTTAATTCTTTAAGTTGTTTGCTTGCGTATTTTTTAAATTTGTTGAATTGTTTGATCATGTTTATGATTATTCTTTTAAATTCTGTGTACTGGGTTACCTCTAGGTAGTTCTCATTGTAAAACTCTTCAATAAGACTGGTGGTATTTGGTGGGACATATCATTTTGGTTTTTCATATTATTATCTTATCATTGTGATTTTGACATGTGGATTTCTTTTCTGCTTGAGATTGTTGTATGGATCTCAAGCCTACATTTGTTGAGTTGAAATTTGATGCTGTGTGCAATATTGATGTATCTTAGTTGCTTTCTGACTGAGTATGAAAAGTTAGTTGGACTAGGCTTCATGTTCTCTCTTTTGATTTTATATTGGAGGGACCAGATGAATCCAGTGAGGACACTCAGGAGCTCTCACAGCTCTCACTTACTAAACACACTTCAAGCCTCTGAGGAATAGTTTCAAGGTCCAAGGAGAGGAGACACAAAAGGATGTTCAGCTCCCTACAAGTCAGCAGGAAATCCTAAGTCCTGGATCACTGGGAGGGCCTTCAGGTGGTCCCAAATCAGGGATCTCCAGGCCCCTACTAGCCAGCAGGGAAGCCTGAGCACTCATTGTTTTCAATTTAATAATCAATTTGCTCCAATTTGTTCTGGGTGTTGGGCCATCCACTAGATCATGGTCATCTACCAGGAGCCAAATGTTTAAAGAAAATTGATTCTCCCTCCCTCAGGATCCATTAACTCTCCATAGCTCCTATTTTGGGATGGGGGATCATGACCCAACTCAATGCTAGAGTGAGACTGGCTTGATCTCATCAGGTCTTCTGCAAGAAAATGAGATCATGAGTGCAATAATTCTGTCACCTGTCATGTGCAGAAGAAAAAGCCTTTTTTCTGGTCCTCCTTGCCTTCTGGCTCTTATAGTCTTTTGGTGCCCCATTCCATGAGGTTCCATGAAGCCTAGGGAGGGTGTGATATAGATGTCTTATTTGTTGCTTGGTATTTTGCAGACATTTATTCTCTTCACTTCCACCAGTTGTGAGTTTTTCTGTTAAGTACTGTCTCCCAGGTGGCTGGTTCTCCTGAGGGATGGGGCCTGCCATGGGGGATGAGCTACTGAGGTGCAGCTGGGGGCCATCTTGGGATGGAAGCCCTGAGCCACAGGTAGGGCATGACGACAGACATGAGGAACGCATAGCAGCATACTCAAGGGCAGAATGTCCTGGCACTTATGTACCTTGGGTGAAACTGCTGGCCCCTGAGGTGCGGGCAAAAGCTAGAGGTGACTATGGGCATAGAATGGAGCAGTCTGATATGGTGCTCTGAGCCAAGGAGCAGTGCAGAGCTAAGCGCAGGGCTAGACAACGGGTTCTCATTTCCCTGTAAGTCACTCTCCTCTCCACCCCCACAACAATAATAAATGCACATAAAGATATGTTATGTGGTTTGCCTGATAGCACAAGAGACCCCAAGAGAACTCTGGTGACAACTACTGATACACTTCACAAAGACAATTCTCTGATGAGGTCTCAGCACTTCAGTAATCTATAGTTAGAGAGATATAAATTTAGAGAGTTCTTTGATAATATGTCTCTTTAGCAAAATAATAGAAGTAGGGTCAATCCTGAGGCCTATGACCTCCCCATCCATAGGTACCAGATTTGCGGTACCACACATGTTTTACCTAAGGAATAAGCCTAAATCCAATCAGAAAATGTTTTTTTATCTTGATAACATTTGTGTCACTAGTACACCCATAGACACATCTTGACATGTTGCTCATTTTGACAGTTCACATGGTTCACAGCTCTTTATTATTTATTTTTACCAAGAATATCACTTGGCATCTTCCATTACTAAGATAGCTAGACTACAGTGAGGAAGCTTTTTAGTCAGTAACTACTTGGTATCTCTATGTCCTATGATCAATATATGTAGTATCTTCAGGAATAGGGTCTTATTATTGTGATCTGGTGGGCAACCAGAAACAATAGCGATGTCCTTTAATGATTGAGGGGTGTCTGGGATAATGTGAATCAAACTTTCCTTCACAACAAAAATTTTGGCACATTTAAGGGTATAGGAGACATATCTCAACATAATAAAGGCATTATAATACAAGCCCACAATCAAGGTCATGTTAAATGGAGAAAAACTTGAAACATTTTCACTGAAACCAGGATCAAGTATATTCAATAGATCTATTTGTCTCTTGTCTTCAGTTTCAAGGAAGATGATTACAAACATTATGTGAGCTCTTATTGAATAAGTATAACTAAATGCAAGTTGAGCAATGCTCTGATCCAAAGATTAAGACAAAGGAAACAAACAAAATGAAGGGAGAGATATAAAACTATTGTCCTGCAGTTTGTTACTCAATGAGCATGTGAAGTTTCAAGTGAATAGTTAAAAGGTTTAGGAAAAGCAACACATATGTCTCTATAACATTTTTTATAAAATATTGTAATTAAATATAATACAATAACAGTTGACACAAATGCTCAATAAATTAGTACAAATTTCTGTTTTGACTAAAGGTACCCACCTATGGTCAGGTAAGGATGAGGCTACAAGAATGAATGCAAGTCTTCCATTTTATATTTTAAATTATATATTTCTGTTTTTCCATTTATTTAATTATACAGACCCAATAATTGTATACATTATAGGAATAATGTATTGCATTGACACATTTTTATAATATGTATGGGGTAGTTTGCATATGTATTACCTTGAACATTTCTACTGCCCTTATTGTTCAGACACTCAAAATCTTATCTTCTAAGAATTGACATATATTCAGTAATCATAAACCAACAATTTATTGCAACTTAAGTGGAAATGAAATGATCATCAAACATGAAAAATTCTTATTTTTCTTTCAAAATTCTATAAACAAAATAATTAAAATAATTAAACATAAATGTTATTTTTCATTTTCAAACATAAATATGAGGTGTGTAACTCAGTGCCAGAACACGTTCTCAACAACAAAAAAAGGCAGTAAGTAAATCTCATAGGATGAAAGACAGATGAGAAAGAGATAGAAAGAAGAAGAGAGGATAGCAAGGGAAAAAGAAAGGAATAGTAAAAAGGCATTAATGAGCAGGAGAGATGGTTTAGTTGTTAAGAAGACTGGCAGCTTTTGTAAAGAGGACCTGGGTTTTGTTTCCAGCATGCTTATGGGAGCTAACAATGATCTCTATCTCTAGTTCCAGGGCATTTGACACCCTCTTCTGGCTTCCAAAGACAGTCCACGACATGAGTGCATGTACATACAGGAAGGACAAACATTCATACACATAAAAAATAAATAATTTTTAGAAATAAATAAGCTTTAAAGTGAAAGAGGAGATGGTGTGGATGGTGTAGGTATGAGAGGAAGAAAGGATTGAAAGAGAATTGTAGGTAAAGCTTAAAGTGGTTAAAAAGTATAAAGTAGTTTCCTGACATTATTTCCACTTAGTGTCTCTGATTATCAGTGTAATTCTTTCAGAATGTGTCAAGTTTTTCTTCATTTCTCATAACCTGGCAGGCAATGAGAAGAACCCACAATGCCCAATGTCACTGCAGTTAACCAGTTCATCCTTCTGGGGTTCTCCAATGTCAAGGAACTGCAAACTTTGTGCGGAGTGGTCTTCCTGGTGCTGTACCTGGCAGCACTAATGAGTAATTTCCTCATCATCACTCTCATCACTCTGGACCTGCAGCTCCAAACACCCATGTACTTCTTCCTAAAGAATTTGTCTCTGTTGGATGTTTTCCTTGTGTCAGTCCCAATCCCCAATTTCATTGTCAATAGCCTAACTCATAGCAGCTCCATTTCAATCCTAGGATGTGCCTTCCAGATACTTTTAATGACTTCTTTCTCAGTGGGAGAGATATTTATCCTGACTGCCATGTCCTATGACCGCTATGTAGCCATCTGCTGTCCCCTACGCTATGAGTCCATCATGAGTGATGATCTCTGTGTGTTGATGGCAGGCTTTTCCTGGGCCACTGGTGCATTCTTTGGTGCTGTATACACAGCTGGCACATTTTCCATGCCTTTCTGCGGCTCCAATGTGATCCCACAGTTTTTCTGTGACATTCCTTCATTACTGAGGATTTCCTGCTCTGGTACACTGGTGGTCATTTATACAAGTATTGGAATTGGTCTGTGTCTATGCATGTCATGTTTCATCTGTGTTGTGATCTCTTACTTTTACACTTTCTCGACTGTGCTGAAGATTCCTAACACTAAAGGTCAATCCAAAGCTTTTTCCACCTGCCTGCCTCACCTCATTGTTTTCACTATTTTCATTGCAACTGCTTGTTTTGTTTATCTGAAGCCATCATCTAATTCTCCAACAATTACAGACAGGCTGCTTGCTTTGATATACACTTTGCTGCCTCCAGCACTTAATCCTGTGATCTACAGCTTGAGGAATGCTGATGTCAAATGGGCTTTGAAGAGATTGTTATATATTTGTTCAAGGGTCTCACTTCTTATAAAACTTTAAAGTATCTTCCAGTGGCATAGTGCATCACCATTTGCAGCCAAGTTTTATAATTTTCAGCTTTGGAAAGACAGAGATAGATTAAATTTTTCTTGAGGAAATGTGAACAAAAGTTTTCAGAAAAGCCTGCATTTTAAAATGGAACATTCCACAGAGGCTGATCAATTGATTAGAACTTCAATGATTGTAGACTGTTTGGCATCTACAAGAGTCTAATTATCATTCATCTTTGACCATCTAAATACCCAGTCTTTGGCTATTTTTTTTCTAATTAAGCATCCTGTGACTAACATATAAAAACTTTTTGGAGTGTGTTAATTAACAAACCCCTAGCTCTCACCAACCTAAAGGCTGACTGTCATCAGTGTCTGAGATCTATAGCTTAGATTTCTTTTACTATAATTGTTATTTCATGTTTCCACCATTGTTTTTGTAAAGTGTCTTGATTTACAACTTTTCTTTGTTTTGTTACTATAAATACTCCATGAAACTGCTTCCACATTGGAATTTGGATATGAACCAATCTGAATCTCTGTTCCCTGGCCATGCTCACTCATATTTGGCTCCAGAATAAACTATGTCTTATCCCTTCGAGATGAGAATTGTTTTAATGCATTCACAGAAGTAAGAACATAAGAGAATTGTTAATATTTTTATGGCCAGAAAATTTGATTGTATCAAGTTAACATATAAAATCAACATACTCATTTTGCAATTCTTTGATATAATATTTGAATTTTGTAGTACAACTTTTCAAATGATTGGTTATTCTTCCTGGTAAGATTTCAGATCTGCTTATTTTAGTACAAGGGAGAAAGAGCAGAGGAGATGAATGGTGGGGACAAGGAAAAAACGAAGAAACCCTGCAAGTTTAGAGCCTGCTTGGAGGTCAGACACGTGTGGTACTGGCATCCACATGGCAGGGAGATGGATGCTTCAGAGGAAAAAAAGAAGGTCCTGGGGCAATCCAAAGCATTAGAGCAAGCATGCTTAGAAAAGGGATGTGAAGGAAAAAAGAAGAGATTGTGCTTTTCTGAAGAATTCAGAAAAATAGGCAGTCTTATAGAGACACGCATGTCTGTGGCTGGGTCCAGAAGCACTGCACTAGGAGGCAGGATTCCAGGCAGAAAAAGTTCACTATCTCATTAATGCATTAGGTATTCCACCCATCTAGTTAGCATGACTTAATATTAACCTGCCTTCCTATGGATGGTCCTATGACCAGGTGATTAAACAATGAAATTGAAAACGTAGGTTTTCTAATGGATAAACTAGAAATTTTATAATCTTGATCAGGTAACCTTAATGGAACTTTATGTTACTCTAAGAATTTGCAAACTCATTCTTTCTGGTTCATTCACTTAATAAATAATGTAATCATGATTGTGGTGGCACACATTTTTATCCCCAGAACATCAGGGCAGAGGCAGAGGAAGGCAGAGCTCCATGAGCTTGAGGTCAGCATGGTGTACATAGAAAGTTCTAGGCCAGCTGGGACTACAAAGAAACTCTGTCTCAAAAAAAAATTTAAAGAACAGTGTACCAACCACTAACATAAAGTCATGTACTGTGATAGTTTTTCTACTATTGAGGAAGAACAACAGTAGAAACGGCAACAACTAGGTACACAACATTCTGGAGATTTAACACAATATATAAAGTAGCATCAGAAGAGATGCTTGAAGCAAAGACACACCTGGAGGAAGATAACAAAAACCAAGTTCTGAAAGACAAACAATAACCTCAGATATTGAAATTATTAGCATAAAGACAGTGGTGAGGTCTAAACCTGTATGCATATGGTTCAGCAATTTCCTTTGAATAAAAAGCTGTATTCATATGGTGCAGCAATTTCCTTTGAATATAAACATTCCGTCCAAGAAAGAGTGGGGAAGCATATGAGACTCAGAATAAAACAAACTTTCAAGTTCTAGAGGCCTCAATTTTAAAAATTTTAATGCCTCTCCTAAAAACTATAGAAGCAGTAAACAACTGGTATGGGAAGGAGCCTGTCTGAACATCCTAGCTGCCTGGAAGATACTCCCTGATCTGTCATTCTTCTTGTAAATCAAGCAGAGAATACCAGGGATGCAGTTTTAGGGAGATTTCAGCAATGGTTGGCCAGGGAAGGGGGATAAGGAACTTCTTGGTGAGGCTGCCTTTGAGTCTTCCATGCCCTTGTCCTAAGAAACTACAATAAACTCATTGGCTCACCAAGTTGGACTGTGATGGAATCAAGACTTTGGTCTATCTTTGCTTTCCTGTCTGCTATGTTTTGCTTCTCCCCAGGAAATCTTAACACAGCAGTGGTCCATATGTGTCTGTCAACTGAATTCCTGCAATCTAGGATAGCACTACTTCTAATTATGTGAAGGTGAATTTTTTCCACATATGTATGGAAAGATTCTATGGAACCTATTACAACTGTAGAAAAAAAATCATTTTATGGTAGATTTCTTTTGGGTTGTTTACCAGTATCTTCAAACACAAAATATTTATCTTTATTAACCATATAATCTAGAATCGGATGTTTCACAAGAATAATTGTATTCTATATTTAATTATTCTAGCAAATCATAGAGTTTTCTATGAAATTTTCATGATGTAAACAAACTTTTAGTTATATTAGCAAAGCTTTGTAGTTACTTTGTAAAAAAACTAATCGACTGGGAGTCATGGTTTGAGAAAATGTCTACCTCCCTCATTATCCTATCACAAATGAGACAAATCATCTAATCAGGAAATGAAGGAAATCAGCCTTCTGGGGTATACCCTGGGTCTTCAAAATCACTGCAAGCAGCAAATCCCCTGAGCAATATGCTATGCGGTTTTTTCAACCCTCGATCAGATTACGTGTATGTGTGTGTGTGTGTGTGTGTGTGTGTGTGTGTGTGTGTGTGTGTGTAATCCTTCCACTTGTGTCACTTGACTATAAGTACATATTTATGGGAAAGTGTTCCCATTATGCCTGACTGACCTGACTTCAATCTTGTAGGAATAGCTTTTCTGGGAATAACTTCTGTTACAAGTAACATGGTGCTTATTTTTAAAAAAAATAAGTGTGTGGGTGTGGCAGGGGAGACAGGCTCTGAATGATAGTTCTGGGCAAAGGGAATCTTACCTAAACTCTAACCAAATTGAATCTTATGTTTTGTGATCTTTTAATACTATCTCCACTTATTTATGATATAAACAAGCTTGTTGTGTCTTGGGATCCTTTTGTAGCCTAAAAAATATCATTAATCACTTCTGAGCCTTCCATGCCCAAAGTCAGAATAATGTGAGTGTGCATGTGTCTGTGAGAGAGGAGAGGGAGAGAGAGAGAGAGAGAGAGAGAGAGAGAGAGAGAGAGAGAGAGAGTTATGAAAATATCAAGCACAGAAAACAGTGACTATTCATTGGAAGCAAGGAATTATTTCATTTATGTTTCTAAAATCTAGTAGGTTTATATTAAAAAGATCTATTTTTGGTCATGCATGCCCTTCTGCTCCAAAGGGGTCAAACAGGGAAAAAGCTTATGAAAAGATGATAGAATAGATTATTCATTCCCCATATCAACCTTGATGCATTGTTTTAACAAAGAGAGAACAAGGCCTTTGTTCCAGACAGAAGAGTTCCAAGAGAAAATTTCAGTGAACATAGTTCTGGGAGAAATCTGAAGGAGCAGCTTGGACCCTACTTTGATTTTTTAAAATATTTTAATTGGGGGGCTGGATAGATGTCTCAGTGGTTAAGAATGCTGCCAGTGTGGCCACTGGCTGTGTCTGCTCTCCTCCAGCTATGGCTGCTCTCCTGCTCTCTTAGTTCCTCCGATCAGTTGTCTGGTCCAGACCCCAGGGCTGGTGAGGAGACTGTGTCAGCGGAGCTGCATTCAGACACAGGAGACCAGATTCAGGGACACAGGTCTGCTTTATTGCAGGAAGGCACAAGCTTATATAGGGATAGTGATCCAATCACAGCACAGCAAGTAGGATACCTTATTAGCATAACAGGTTTAGCATCCTATCACAGTACATCAAGTAGGATACCTTGATTCCAAAGGTGGTGATTAGGGAGTGGTGAGCTCTAGGCATCAGTCTCACGATCTACCAATGGTAGCAAAATGTCACAAGGCCTTCCTTGTGGCTCCAGCAGTCAGGCCATTACCTCAGGCCTGCTGTATGGCTCTCAATAAGACTTTCACCCTAGGCTCAAGCCTGTCTCCCACATGACAGTCCTTTCAGAAGACCCAGGTTTGAATCCCAGCACCCACATGACAGCTAACAACTGTCTGTAACTTCTGTTCCAGGGGATCGACATCTTCTTCCGTCCTCCGTGGGCATTGCATGACATAAGTGCACTTACATGCAGGTGTAACAAACATACACATAAAATAAAAATAATAAATAAATTATTTAAAATATATATTAAAATTCATGCAACAGTTCTTAATCAGATTTACATCCCCTTCCACATCCATGTCCTTTGCAACCCCCAACAACACCTCATTCATTCAGCCATACATGTTAAGACATATCCAATCAAGCATTTGTACCCAGATGTCCTTCAATACAAGTTCATCCATTGGAGTTGAGTCAGTCTATCTAGAGATCTTAAGAAAGGTCTACTCTCCATCACACAGCAGCAATCAGCATTCCAACCATTGTCAAGCTAGGGCCAGCCCATCATTCATTTTGACTGCTCCAGGCTGAGACCTTGTCTGATTGAAACAACATGGGTCTTGTGCATGATGCTACCATTGCCACAAGTTCACAGGAGCAAGTTTCCAGTTACCTGAATGCTTCTGTTTACCTATTTTTATTATCCACCCTGGCTCTTACAGTCTTTCTGCCTCCTTTTCTGTAATGGTCCCTGAGCCATGGGTGGGTGGGGTTTAGTATAAGGGTTCTTTGGAAGGACACACACTCTGTAGTCTTTCATTCTTTTAACTTTAGCCTGTTGTGGCCTCCTGTATGACTCACACTCTGTTGTATAAGAAAGCTTCACTGGTGAGAGCTGAGGGATGCACTAGTATTCTCTCCAACCCCTATTCTGCTGTGTTCCATAAGCTTTTGGTGTAGGGGCTTCACTGTAGATACATCACCTAGGACTGGGCATCTCTCACACACATATAGTCTCTGTGTGGCCAGTTGTAGAACTTTATAGTAGCCTCAATTTGTTGCAAAAAGTAGCTTCTTTTATGAATGGTGTACAGTATATGTATCTATAAATATAAGAATCCATATTTAGCATATGGTAAGAAATTTCACTTGCTTGAAATATGATAGAGATGAGGTTTTCTCTAGGATCTGTGATCTGTCGAACCCTGTATATTTGTCGATAACTGCAGTGCAACCCATGAGTTCACTCCCATTAAGAGGATTTTAAGTCCAATTAGATAGCTATTGATGCCCCAATGTGGGACATAGTCTTGAGCCTAGGGTGAAAGCCTTATTGACAACCATACAGCAGGCCCAAGGCAATGGCCCAACTGCTGGAGCCACAAGGAATGCCTTGTGACATTTACTCCCATTGGCAGATCATGAGACTGATGCCTAGAGCTCACCACTCCCTAACCACCACCCTTGGAATAGAAAATTGCAACACTTAGATATTGCAACTGTCAGGGTCACATGGTTTCCAGGAACCCAGGCTCTGTAATCTGAAACCCAGTATGTTAATGAGGCACCCTACTCTCTATTCTGTGATAGGATGTTAAGTCTTTTATGCTAATAGGACGCTAAACGTATTATGCTAATAAGGTATACTACTTGCTGTATGGCGATTGGACTCTAAACCTGTTATGCTAATGAGGTATCCAACTTGCTGTGCTGTGATTTGACCACTACCCCGTATAAGCTTGTGCCTTCCTGCAATAAAGCAGACCTGTGTCCCTGAACCTGGTCTCCTATGTCTAAATGCAGCTCCGCTGACACAGTCTCCTCACCATCCCTGGGGTCCAGGACCTGGCAGAAGCGGTGATGACAGGAGGCAGCAGAGGGCAAGCAGAAGAGCTTTCTCAGCCCAGGGCAGGAAGAAGAGCAGCCTCAATCCAGGGCAAGCGAAGGAGAAGCCTCCACACCCATGAGAACGAAGGAGCAGCACCCACGAGAATGGAAGAGAGGCCGCCGCTGGCAGTGACTGCACCCCTCCCCCCAGATAACAGTGCCACACTGTACCAATAGAGGTAGTTTGCTGTGTCAGTCATTAAGGTTATTAGGCTACAGGGCTGGGTTGGATCATTGATTCATTTTCCCCTTTAATAGCTTGCATACTATCCTCCAAATCTATGAAAGCTAGTTTTCAGGGAGGTCTCCAGGTCAGTTCCTGGCCATTGTTCTAAGTTAGGTGTTCAAAGTATGTACTGTCTTCAACATCAGGGTTTTGTCTTTGAGTTCTGGGAGATAACCAAGGGCTCTGGCATTAGCCTGTGTTATCTTGGGTGTTTCTTGGACTACTTTAACCAACCAGTTATAAGGAAGTCTCTCCTGTCTGGCACTCTGCTCCTTGTCATACAGGCCCCAGGTATACATATGCACTAATGTTCAGACACTGTATGTGTATTTCTAAGAGGAGTCCTGAGTCAACTAATTTACTTCTGGCTTGTCAACACCTCCCAAGCTTCAATCATCTCTCCTCTCCCCCTGTCCAAACTTCCTCCTTCTCCTCAGTCTAATCACCCCATTTTCCCTACCTTCCCCCATAAACTGCCCCCTGAGTTCCCTCTATCCCACCCCATTATTCCCTGTATGTCCTTTGCTCCTCCCCTCCCAGCCGCACAATCCCACTTTTACTCAGGCCAATGATTAGAAAGATAATAAAAATGTGCCAATTTGGTAGGAAAAGGAGCATGAACAAGATTGAAGTTCTAGACAATAAGAGAAATGACAAAGCAACTTTAAGTGCCAAATAAATTGATGCCATTAAACTGAAACATCATTTTTTGCACTAAGACATAGGAAGATCCATTGAAAGCAAAACCCCACCCAGCAACTTATGAAAAGGTAAATTCATTGAAAGAAGAGATGCTATTTCTCAACTCCCCTTTGGGCCCTTGTTTAATTGAGCTTACATGGGTCCCATGCTCGACTCCACCATTGCCACAGGCTCACATGAGCAAGCCTGCAGTAGCCTAGAGACCTCTGCCTCCCTGAGTTCATGAACCAGTGCTGGCTCTTACAATCTTTCTGCCTCCTCTTCCACAATGGTCCCTGAACTGTGGGTGGGTGAAGTTTTATATAGGAGTCTCATAGTACACTCTACACTCTCTTATTCTCTAAAACTTGGCCAGTTGTGGTTTTCTGTGTACATCGCACACTGATGTACATGAAAATATCACTGATGAGAGTTGAGGGATTCATTAGCCCTCTCTATACCCCTTATTCTGCTATGTTTCATAAGCCCTAGTTGTAGAGATTGGACTATAGATGTGTCACCTAGTACTGGGAATCTCCAAAGTGTATGTTCTCTGTGCCTAACCAGATGTGCAACTCTGCAGTAGCCTCCATCTTTTGCAAAAAGAAGCTTCTTTGGTGAATGCTGTCCAGCATGTTTATCACTATAAGGGAGTTCTCTTTTATCCAGCACTGCATTCTGTGGTGGGCCAGCCCTAGACTGAGAACTGTTTGAGACTGATTGCTGCTGGGTGAGGGAGCTGCTGGGTGAGGGAGAATATGACTGATATATGACCACTGGATGGACTGATCAGACTTCAATGGATGCATTTACACTGAAGGACATTTGGCTACAAACACCTAAATGAATAGGACTCAGTGTGTATGGCAGAATGCATAGTGTTCGATCAGAGGATAGGAGGGAATGGGGGAGGCATGTATGGTGGAGGGGGTCTGGATTGGATTGGAAAATGTATGAAATTTGAAAATCTCAATTAAAAAAGAGTGAAAAAACAAGAGGTTATAAACTGAGAATGCCTTAGAAGCTTTCTGTTGCAAAATGCCTACATAGGTAAATATTTCCTCATTATCAGGATCAAAAGCATGGTGAGACCATTACACTCTTGTCCAAGAGCCAAGCTACATCCTGAGCTCACTGTAGAATGTTCCAGTGTCAGTGTCCTCCATGTGATAATGGTTTTGTAGGCATTGAAAATACTAGAATAAGAGTATCATGTATACTTATATAAGGATCCAGAGAGCTTCTGAAGCCAGGAAATGGATGAAATGTACAGACAGATTCTCTGCAAAGCCACCCCCAGAGACCATTGCATGCAACTGGGAAGGTGAATCCTAAAATAAAATGAAGACCACAGAATGTAGGTAATATCAAAATCACGGGCCATTCACCAAAGAAAGCCATAGACATATAGTAGAGTCAGCTAAAGTGAGAGATCACATGTGCTATAAGTTGCAGACCTGGAGGAGTAGGGCTGCTCAAGGATATGGGAATGTAGATGATTCCATCAGAAACCTTATATTTGAAATAGAGAACTAAATTTTCATGTTTTTTCTGTTGGGTTCTACTTTTACTTTGACCTAATCGTCAATCTTTCCCTGGTATTCCTCCTTCTTCCTTTTCGGAATGGGAATATTTACTCCTTGACATTGTCTATATGAAATATGTAATTCACTTCTTGATCTTACAGAGTCTCATGATTAAAAAGTGCTTTGAAAAATTTCAAAATATTGGACCATAGATTTTTTTCAAATATTTAATTTTTCATTTTCTCTCTCTCTCCCTCTCCCCTGCCCCATCTCTCTCTCTGTCTGTCTATAAGTGGGTGTGTGCATGTAATTGCAGGTGCCCACTGGAATCAGAAGAGGGCATTTGATCCCCTGAAGTTGAAGTTACAGGCATTCCAACAAGGGTATTAAGAACTGAATTTGAATCTTCTGCAAGAGCAATACCACTTTTAACCACTAAGTTATCTATCTAGTCCTATGGACAATAGAATTGTGAACCATGCTCGAACTGGTAAGGCTTTGGGAACATTTGCAGATGTACTAAATGCATTTTGCATTATGAAATAAACATGGTACTTTAAGGATAAATGGTATAATGTTTTAAGAGTGATTTATTTGGAGCTGAGGTAGTTAATCTTTATTGTCATTAAGGGTATTTGGAATCATTTTGGTAAAACGAATTTGGATGTGTCTATAAGGGCATCTCCAAAGATGCTTGACTGAGGTGGAAAGATGCACCAAACAGCAGAAAAAAAAGGAAGAAGCAGAGTTCCATCCGAGTCTTGGCATTTGTCTTTTTCTGCTTTCTGACAGTAGGTACAATGTGAACAGCCCTCCTTCATGATCCAGTGACCAGGCTGTCATGCCGGAGTCCAGCTCCAGCTGAGTCTGGGGCCTGAAGGGGTGAAGACAACTGTGGCGGCAGAAATGACTATACCAGAAACCACAGTTGTTAGCATTTGTCTTTTTCTGCTGACAGTAGGTGCACTGTGAACAGCCCTCCTCCCTGATCCTGTGACCACGCATTCTCTCCTATGATTAATTGTACCTTCACACTATGTGTCAAAATCGACCATTCATCTTTATATTGGTTATTTTCAGGTATTTTTTTCACAGAAGGACAATGGTAACTAATAAAGGAGTGCACATCAAGAGTCATTAAGAAAAATTCTCAGATTTTATATATTGTAAATATTGTTTACAATTTTAATGTTATCTATAGCTCTACGCTGCATTTAACAAAGAGAATGGATAATGAATTTATTTCTGAAAAACATGGGCATGTTCTTCATGATCTATTCCACTGTGTTTTCTTGGCACTGAAAAATCTTGTCTCCATAAATCACCAATTATTATACACATAATTGTCTGAAGAGTTATCTACTTAATAAGGAAGGCTGCCCAAAAATACTTTTCTCTTTGGAGAATCCCAAGGTGGTAGCCATGTTTCTTAAAAAGACCTGTTAGAGACCAATGTTTCTATTATGTCTCAAATGATATCAAATGATACTTTACAAAAGGTAAATATTTTCCTTATTCTTTATATTTACATTCTTCTATGTAAATAAATGACAAGAGTTTAGCACAGAACTTTGAGTCTTATCAGAAGCCTAAATATGTAGCTACATGTCATGAATATAGAATCTACAAAAGATAGTTAGATGTTCTATGTTAATTTCAGATGATCAGCCACTAAATTAAACACTGATGGTATATGATAAAATTTCCTCAAGTGAAGCTGTAAGAAAATCTTCCTATATATGTGATATATGATCCTTTTCCTAGAAAGTTAAAGAATCTGTATTATTTTAAGGTATGAATTTCAAATTGGTAAAATTTCTATTGGTAAAATGTTTAAGTACACTTTAAAGCAAAAATTGTTATACATAATTGATATTTCAGAAATGAGGACAAAAACCAAAGGTAGTGTAAATTAATGTTCACTGCTTCACCCTTCTTCCCCCTTCTTGCCTTCTTTCTCCACTTCTAAAGCCTGAGGGTTGGGGTGGGCTGACTTATCATCATAGTTCTCATCTCTCTACATCACATTCTCCCAGTTCACCACAGACTGTTTTGCCCCAAATAATCCAAATGTGGTTCACCTTTATTTTACATTAAAAATATGCTTTCAAAAGTGCTTTCCCCACACATATTTATCTACTACATTTGTCCTATGCATTTTGGTGTGAACATCTTGCAATTCCTTAACCTTATACATCCACCTAGCTAACCTCTACTCCCAGAGATTTTATTGCCTAAAATGTGTAATCATCTGTGAGATTTTGTTATTTTGATTATTTTAAAATGTTTATCTTTTGACTCCTCCAGTGGAGAATAAGTTTTTGCTCTGAAAATCTATACTTTTGTGCCTATCATTTAGTTCAATATATGACTTTTTTCAATAAAGCATAACTTTGTCTTAGCAATCAATGATCTATAAATATAGCTTGAACATACAAAGAATATATTAGAACATATTAGTTAATATTGAAAAGTGAATTACAGTCAATATGATGTGATAAGGAGAAATATTTTTTAAAAAAGGCTAATTTTTACTGTGGTTACCTTATGGGAATCCTATGCCATAGGAAGCTCGGCTTTAGGGAGTCCCAAACAATTGGGAAATTTAGATCTGCACAGAAATCAACCAGAAAACATAAAGATGAAAGGCAGGAGAGGAATGTAATCAATATCACTGAACTGGAAATACTAAGAATATCACCAAAATTATAAAGGGATGGAAATGTAAGAGCCATTCTCTTCAACAATGGGCCCTGAACCCTGGTTAGGTAAGGTTTAAAATAGGAGTCCCCTCCATGGACACACACTGTGCAGTCCCTTATCCACCATACCTTGGCCAGTTACGGCTTTCTGTGTTCATCGCCCTATGTTGCATGAGGAAGCTTCTCTTTTGAGAGTGGAGGGGTGCATTAGTGTTCACTTCACCCCAGTTTTGCTACGTTCCATGAGCCTTAGGTGTAGAGGTTCCACTGCAGATGTGTCACTTAGGGCTGGGTGTCATACATATATTCTCTGTGTGTAACCAGTTCTAGAACTCTGTAACAGTCTCCATCTATTGCAATAGGTAGCTTTTTGAGTAGTGGTGGATGATATAATTGTAAATATGAGTAGATGAGGATGAATATTTAGCCTAAAGTATGAAATTACATTTGTTTTAGGGGTATTACAGAGATAGGGTTTTCTCTAGGATCTATGACCTCTCCTTCCATGTATATTTGGCTATATTTACAGTGCTATACTTTGTACGTGCCAGGGTTGGTGCATGAGCATAAGAAAACAGACTTCCATGCATCTGAACTTTCAGCAATGGTGACAGCATGCACAAGACCCATGCAAACTCAATTAGACAAAAAGTCAGCACAGAACTGGAGAAATGCATAGTAGGCCCCAACCTTAGCTGAGGAAATATTAGCAACTGATTTATGCTGGATGAGGAAGAGTTGGTCTTCTTTAAGCGAAAGATTCTAGGTAGGCTTGCTAGACTCCAGTGGAGAGTTGTGTGGGTACAGAAACGTGAACTGATAGACCTTAACATATATGACAGAATGCATGAAATCCAATGGAGGGGGTTAAGGGTGTAGTGGACAGATCTCGTTGGTTTTAACTTCAATTCTGATTAAAAAGATTCTTACCACCTTCAAAGAAATTAGTTTTGACACAGCAAGGAGAGACAATACCAAACTAATCTAAAGAAACTGCTATTGTTGAGAAGAGCAATCTTCATTTACATTGTAGGATGTTTATCTGTAACTTTTGTGATTTGAAAAGCTATGAGGAATTTGTTCCCTATTTGATGATCACTTCTTAAGAAGATCATCAAAAGGAGATGTAGATTTCACCATGGAGTTCTGCCTACAAGGGTCTACCCTTTAGGACAGGTTTAGGGCAGTTAAAGATTCTTGGTAATACTCCAGTGATCTGGAATGGGACCCTGTAAAACTGGGCAAGTAATAGTAATCAAAATATCCTAGCTACTTTTATCTTGCATTCTTCAGCCTTGGAGGGACATGATTATTGGCTTGAGATGAACACTCCTTATAAAATAACTATGTCTACATGCGGAATTGTCAACACTTTGACTCAAACTTTAAGACAACTGATCAGAAACAAAAAAAAAGGACATATCCCAAGTTTTTCATCCTGCTGTCTGTTACCTGTTGGGCATTAGCAATGGTTTTAGGAAAAATAGCCCCTAAATATCTCTCATGGTTTTTCTAAAGATTTGTAATAACACTTGTTGTAAAACTAGCTGATAGAAATGTTCAGTAAATTGGCAGAATTCCTTCTTTTCAAAGTCATAATCATCTTATACAGAGGTAAGTTTGTGTCAAGATTAAATGAAATTCTGGCACTTTATTTTTACACATTCTGTATTTTACTTTTCTGTATTTTTCACCTATTTATTCATATTGATAAGTAATAATTGTATATAAGATAATGTGATCTTTTGATACATACTCAAATTATGTAATGATTGGGTTAATTTTTATACCAATTTTCTTAGCCATCTATGATGGCTTTATTGTTCACACATTCAAAATCCTTTCTCTAGATAATTGATATACTCAATATTCATAAAAGAACAGTTTATTACTATTAAATGGAAACAAACACCCTTAAACCATGAAAATTCCTACCTAAACTTATTAAAATCATACTGTGAACATAAAATAAGTCTAATTGAAATAAAAAATTATTCATGTTAAATGCTGTCAATTTAAAAAGATACTATAGGTCAGTGGTATAAAATCATGTAGTGAGTTCCAGGACAGCTGGAGATACAGGGAGACCCTGTCTCAAAAAGACCAAAAAAAATCTTTAGCATGCATAGAGCCATAAGTGAAATCTCTAGAATAAAAGAAACAGCAGAGAAAGAGATAGAGGAGGAAAAAGAAATATTGAATGAAAGAGAGAGAAAGAGAGAGAGAGAGAGAGAGAGAGAGAGAGAATCTGGCATATTCAAGGTAACATGGCCATAGAAATTATGTGAATACAACACAAATATATGAAATTCTATGAAAAAGAAATAAACAAGAAAGAAAAAAGAAACAAAGAGAAAAAAAGGAAGGAAGGGAGGAGGGAGGGAGGGAGGGAAGGAAGGAAGGAAGGAAGGAAGGAAGGAAGGAAGGAAGGAAGGAAAGAGAAAGGCTACATGCATGGGAAGGCCAAGGATGAGAGGGAAGGAGAAAGAAACAAAATTTAATGCAAATGTACAGGTATTTAAGGTAGTTTCCTAATTCAATAACAACAGAGTATTTTTGTTTGTAGTCAAATCTTTGAGACAGTGTCAATTTTTTATTCATTTCTTATCACCTAACAGGCATTGAAAAGAACCCACTATGTCCAATGTCACTGCACTGACCGGATTCATCCTTGGAGGGTTCTCTGATGTCCAGGAGATTCAGACTTTGTGTGGGGTTCTCTTCTTGGTGATGTACCTAGCCACTCTAATGGGTAATCTCATCATCATCACTCTCATCACCCTGGACCTGCAGCTTCAAACACCCATGTACTTCTTCCTGAAAAATTTGTTCCTGTTGGATGTCTTCTTTGTATCAGTCCCAATCCCCAATTTCATTGTCAATAGCCTGACTCACAACAGTTCCATTTCTATCCTAGGCTGTGCCCTTCAGATACTTTTAATGACTTCTTTCTCAGCAGGAGATGTGTTTGTCTTGACTTCTATGTCCTATGACCGCTATGTAGCCATCTGCTGTCCGCTACACTATGAGGCCATCATGAGTGATGGTGCCTGTGTGCTGATGGTGGGCTTTTCCTGGGCCACTGGTATATTCTTTGGAGCTATATACACAGCTGGCACATTTTCCATAACTTTCTGTGGCTCCAATGTGATCCCACAGTTCTTCTGTGACATTCCTTCATTGCTAAGCATTTCCTGCTCTGGCACACTGGTGGTCATTTACATAAGCTTTGGAATTGCCATATGTCTGGGCATGTCATGTTTCATCTGTGTTGTGATCTCTTACTTTTACATTTTCTCGACTGTGCTGAAGATTCCTACCACTAAAGGTCAGTCCAAGGCCTTGGCCACCTGCCTGCCACACCTCATTGTTTTTACTCTTTTTCTTGCAACTGCTTGTTTCGTTTATCTGAAGCCATCATCTAATTCTCCAACAATTACAGACAGGCTCTTTGCTGTGATATATTCTGTGCTGCCTCCAGCCCTTAATCCTGTGATCTACAGCCTGAGGAATGCTGATGTCAAATGGGCTTGGAAAAGGTTGCTACATAATATTTGTTCAAGGTTCTCACTTCATGTAACACTTTAAAGCATCTTCCAGTGACATAGTATATCACCACTTACAGCCAAGTTTTATAATTTTTAACTTTGGAAAGACAGAGATAGATAAAATTTTCCCTGAAGAAGTATGAACAAAATTTCCCAGAAAAACTTACATTTTAAATTTCAACATTCAATTGATTACAACTTCGATGACTGTAGAATACTTGGAATGTTGCAGGTCTACAGCCTAATTATCATTTATCTTGGGCACTCTTCAGCCTCCTAAATAACCACTCATTGCCTACTTTTCCTTCCAAATTAACATCCTTTGACTCTCACCAACCCAAAGTCAAAGTGTCAACAGACAGCATCTGAGGTTTGTAAGTAAAATATCTCTTTTGCTATAATTGCTTGTTTCATGTTTCTGCCAGTCTTTTTGGAAAAATGTCTTGATTTATGACTTTATTTTGTTGCTATAAAAATGCCGTGAAGCTGCTTCCACGTTGGAATATGGAATATGGGCTAATCTAAATCTCTGTTCCCTGGCCATGGGCTCTCATATTTGGCTCCAGAATAAACTATGTATTATTACTTTTGACATGAGAGTTGTGCTTTTGCATCCACAGAAATAAGTATGTACATGCATTGTTGATATTTTTATGTACAGCAAATTAGATTACATCAGGTTAACATATAGTCAGGACACTTATTCTGCAGTTCTGTGAAAAAAAATGTTTCTAGTTTGGGAATTTAACTTTCAAAATGATTCATTATTTTTCCTAGTAAGATTTCACATCTGCTCATTTTGATACAGGGTAGAAAAATCATCGTCTAGAGGGTTTTTATTCTCATTCATAAAACAATTTAAGAATGGACCCAAATGGAAGCTTTAGGAAAATGTTGTTAGAATTCACAGAAAAATCCTCAGGGCAGGCAAGCTTGTAATTTCAGCAACTGCCTTAGGGTGGAGGATGGAGGCAGAGGGAGCCATGCAGGTTTAGGGCATTCAAGGAGGTCAGACACAAGGGACACCGACATTCACATGGCAGGGACAAGGAAGTTTCAGAGAAAAAGTAAAGAAATACCAGATGCTGGGGCAACCCAAAGTGCTAGAGAAAGTATGTTTAGGAAAAGGGTATGCAGATGAAAAGGAGAGAAATTTCTCTCTCTGAAGAATTCAGAGAAGTAGGAAGATTTACAGAGATCTTCCTGTCTATGGCCAGGCCCAGAAGCACTGCATTAGGAGGAGGGATTCCAGGAGGGAAAAGGTCACTATTTCATTCAGTATTCTGCCCATCTATTTAGCATTACTTAAGATGAGCCTGCCTTCCTAGGGGTGGTCCTCTGGCCAGGTGATGAACAAGTGAAACTGGAAATGATGGTCTTCCAATAGATGGACTAGAGATTTTGTAGTTTTAATGAGTTAATCTTATGGGCTTTTATGATTTTCTAACAATTTCAGAACTTATTTGAGAAATAATTTAAGCCTAAGTAGGGTGGCACATTCTTTTATTTCAAGCACTTGAGGGAGATGCAGAGGCAGGCAGCTGTCCATGAGAATGAGGCCAGCCTAGGCTACATAGCAAGTTCTGTGCCAGCTAGGACTACAAAGAAACTCTGTCTCAAAAAGTAAAATAAAATAATTTAAATGGAAAACACATAAAACACTAATATAAACTCACACATGGTTTCTCTGATAGTCTTACTAATACTGAGAAAGAACAAGAGTAGGGAAGTCAACCAGTAGGTCCATAGCAGTCTGGAGATTTAAACCTATCTATAATGTAACATCAGAAGAGATGCTGAAGGCAAGGCACACCTGGAGGAAGACAGCAAAAGCCAGATTCTGAAAGGCAAACAGTAACCACAGAGGCTGAGAGTTTTAGCTAAAGACATTAGAGAGGTATAAAGGCATATGCCTGTTGTGAAGCATTTCCTTTGACTAGAAACATATCTTCTAGGAGAGAGTGGGGAATCCTATATACTCAAGAAGAAAACAACCATTCAAGTCCTAGAGAGCTCAAATTTACAAAATTCTAATGCCTCTCCTTAACACTATAGAAGCAGTAAACAACTCTTGTTGAGAGAACACTGTCTAACCATCCTAGCTGCTTGGAAGATACTCTCTGACTTGTCATGCTGTCTGCAAATCAAGCAGAGAGCACCCAGGTTTCAGTTTTTTCTTGGCCAGAGAAGTCAGATAGGGAGCTTCTTTGTGAAGCTCCTCAGAGTCTTTGAGTCGTCTATGCGCCTCTAAGAAACTCCAATAAACTCACTGGCTTGTCAGGTTGGACTGTGATGGAATCATGACTATGGTCTATCTTTAGTTTCCTGCCTGCTGTGTTTTGATTCTCCCTAGGAAAAATAAACACAGAAGTGGTCTATTTGTGTCTGTCAAAGGTGAATTCTTTCCACGAACAGCAAGAAGCAAGAGCATCTACACAGTGGCTGCTATAATAACCTATGGGTATAAAAATATAAGCCTGTATAGTAGTTTAACAGGTGCATCACATACATCTAAAACAATTGAAGTGGCTTCCCACTGGGGCCTATATTCTCCCCTGCCACAGGAGGTTGGCCTGGTATATAGTACTAGATGTGTGCTCCACCCCTAGGAGCCAGCATTATATCCAATCAAAAAATAAGGTTATTTACTGAAAAATGATACACTGGACATAATTTGTATATATAACAAAGCAATTAATGGTAAACTTAATAAGGCACCTTTTAAACCAGATGCTGTACAAAATAGTGTGTTACATATCAAAGATGAATCTGTATTTTTGGTGTTTTACAACTGCATAATAAAAATGCTCACTTTTACCCTTTTGTCGATGCCTAAGTACAGTTTTCCTGAATACGCTATAATATTTCCATTTTATACAATATATACTACATTTCATTTTTTTAGTGGGAAGAACAAAAGTCACCAAAGAGCTTATATAATTCCATTGAAAGCAGAGTACAGAGCACAACCTAAAATTACAGTAATAGGTCTAATCCTTTGCCATATGCATAAGCTTTCTTCATGGGATGACCCTTCCATGTGGAGGCACATGCTGCTTTAAGACCTTTAGATCAGGTAAATACTTTAAGCAAAGTAATGATATGCTTACTCCACTGTCAAATTCAGTTCGCATGAAAAACAAAATAAATGATATTAATGTTTTCTTGTTTGGTCTCTAATAGATTTTAGTAGTGTTTATTAAAAAGTTTTAGAATCACCTAGGAACCGAGCCCCTAGGCATATCTGTAAGGGTCAAGAGAGAGGACACTATTAAAGATGTCAAGAAGTGGGGCCTTTCTTGTGATAAACTTCACCATGTGTTTTGTTGATATTTTGGAATTTATTTGCAGGAGGAATGTGGAAACGTTTAGCACTATGGATTAGAGAAGCCTAGAAGGCAAAGCAGAATAGGCCATTCTGGTGGAAGTTTGATAGATCAGAATGCGTAGAGAAATGGAAACAGTGGATACTTGGCTCCTGAGAGCCCAGAGGGGAAGCAAAGACTCTTTTGCCATTACAAACTGAACTAGAAGCCATTTTTGTCATATTCTGTTAATGAGTCTGCTTCCATTCTGCCTGTGTCCTGAAATTTTGGGTCAAATTAAGTTCAAAAGTATTAAATTAAGCTCTTTGGTAAACTTAGACTAAGTTCTTCAGAGAATCTTTCAAGTCATCACAGAATTCAGGCAGTGGTATGATTATACTCACTGATTTTAGTCAGGGCCATGATGAAAAATATCAGAAAGATAAGAAAATTTGCAATTTGGTTAGGAAAGAAACATGAGCAGGTTGACAGTTCTAGACAATAAACTTTGATTGTCAAAGAAATTGATGACATTAAAGTGAAACACCATTTTATGCACTGGGAGATAGGAAGGTCCAACCAGAAACTTGTGGAAAGGCAAATATATTGAAAGAACAGATTCTAAATTAAGAATGCCTTAGAGGCTTTCTGTCACAAAATATCCACTTTGGTAAAAGTTTCCCCAGGCATAATGAGACCACTACAACTGCTGTCCAAGAGCCAGTCTGTATCCTTACCTAACAGAATTTGCCACTGTCACACATGTGATAATGGTTTTGTAGGCATGAAAAATACTAGAATGAGAGGATCATGGATACTTGCACAATGATCAGAAAGCTTCTGAAGCCAGAAAATTTATGACAGGTTCAGAAAGAGGAGCTGCAAGGCCACCCCCAGAGGCCACTGCATGCCACTCTGAAGGCAGATCCCAAGATGAAATGAAGATGGCAGAATGTTGGCAACACCAAGAACATGGGGCATCCACCAAAGAAAGCCACAGACACAGAGTAAAGCCAGATAAAGTGAGAGCTACGTCATGTTATATAAGTTCAAGACCTGGAGAAGTGGGACTTCTCAAGAATATGGGAGTGTAGATGAGGCTATCAGAAGCCTCCTATTTGAAACAGAGAACTAAAGTTTTCACGTTTTCCCTCACTGATTCTAGTCTCATTTTGACCAAATCTTTCCTTGGTATTCCCTACTTCTTACTTTTTGGAATAGGAATATTTATCCCTTCACAGTGTATATTTATTTATTTTTAAGATGTTTTATTTATTATTTTAATTTTATGTGTATTAATGCTTTGCTTGCATGTGGGTAGGTATACCCATGTCATGCAATGCCCATGGAGGCCAGAAGACAGCATTAGATCCCCTGGAATTGGAGTTATAGACAGTTGTTAGCAGCCCTGTCGGTGCTGGGAATCAAATCCAGGACCTCTGTAAGAGCAACCAGTGCCCTTAACCACAGAGCAACCTCTCCAGCCCTTGAGATTGTATATTTAAAATATGCAATGTATTTCTTAATCTTACAAAGTCTTAAGGTTAAAAGGCTGCTTTGAAAAATTTCAGGAGAGGATTGGATCATAGACTTTCTTTTTTGCAAATATTTATTTAATTTTTAGTTCTATGTATATGCGTGTGGTTGTGTGTGTGTGTGTGTGTGTGTGTGTGTGTGTGTGTGTATGAGTGGGAGTGTACATGCAAGTGCACACAGAAGCCAGAACAGGCATTGGATCACCTGGAGATGTATTTTCAAGCTGCTGTGAATGTGAGCTACCCAACATGGATGTTAAGAACTGAAATTTGAGTCTTGGGTAAGAGCAACACACACTATTAACCACTAAGCAATGAACAGTGTCCTGCCCTATGGACAATAGACTTCTGAGCAACATTAGAACTGGTAATGGTTTGGGGCCATTTGCAAATGTACTAAATGCATTTTTCATTATGAAGTGAACATGGTACTTTAAGTATCAAAGGTGTAATATGCTTTAAGAGAGATATGTATGGTCAAAAATTGACAGAGAGTGTTGAGATGGGTAATATTTACTGTCAGTTTGGTGGTACTTTGAATCATTTTGGTAAAACGAATTTGGGTATGTCTATAATAGCATTGCCAGAAGGTCTTGGCTGAGGTAGGAAGATGCACTGAACGGGGGAAAAGTGAGCCTAATACCATCTGAGTCCTAGCATTTACCTTTTCCTGCTTTTGGAGTGGTAAAAGCCCTTCCCCATGATCCTGCAACCATGCCTTATCTGCCATGATGATCTGTATCTTCAAACCATACATAAAAATTAATCATTCCTTTCTTATGTTCCTTATTTTAAGGTATTTTGTTACATCAATCTGAAAGGTGATTAACACAGGAGCACATGGCAAGAGTCACTAAGCAAAGTTCTCAGAGTTTATATATTGTAACATTTGCTTACAATTACAACATTGTCTACAACTTTATGCTCTGTTTAACAAAGAGAATATCAAATTAATTTATTTCTGAATTATATGTGCATTTTATTCATGATCTATTCCACTGGGTTTTCTTGGAACTGAACAATCCTCTCTACATAAAGCACCAATTATTACAACAACTATGGCCTGAATACATAATTACTCAAATAAGGAAGGCTATCCAGAAAGACTTTTTCCTTTGGGGAATCTCAAGGTCGTAATCAAGTGTGTTAAAAAGATATGCTAGAGACCACTTGATTTTATAAGGTCTTAAATGATATCAAATCAAACTCTGAAAAGGAAAATATTTTCCTTATTCTTTATATTTGCATTTTCCATGTTAAGAAATTATTACAGTTTAGCACAGATTTGAGTCTCATCAGAAGCCTAAATATGTAACCACATTTTAGAGTTTGCAAAATAGAGTTAGATATTCTAAGTAACATTCAAGTGATCAGCCAGTAAATCAAACACTTTCTCTCCTCAAGTGAACCTGTTGGAAAATCTTCCTACATACATCTGATATGTAATGTTGTTTCCAGAAATTTAAAGAATCTGAATTGTTTTAAGGTATGAATCTCAAATTTCTATTGGTAAAAATGTAAACTATGCTGTCTAAAACAATAATGTTTAAATATTATTGGTATTGAAGAAATAAGGAAAGATATCAAAAATAATGTAAACGAATAATGATTTATTCTTCCTTTCTTTGCCTTGTTTCTCTAGTTCTCCAGCCTGATTATTGGAGTAGGCTAACATGTCATCATGGTAATTCTCATCCCTCTACCATACATTCTTCTGGTTCAGTACAGGCTGCTTCACCACAATGATTCAAATGTGGTTCACTTTTATTTTACATTAAAACTGTACTTTCAAGAATGTCTTCAAGATATTTATCTGATACAATTGTCCTATGCATTTTGGTGTGAACATCATGAAAGTCCTTAACCTTATACATCCACTTGGCTAACCTCTAAACTAAGAAATCTTATTGCCTTAAAATGTGTAATAATATCAGTTATTTTGTTGCTCAGATTATTTTCAAATGTTTGTCTTTTGACTGCTCAAATGGAGAATAAGCACTTGCCCCCCAAGTCTTTATTTTTTATTTATGATTTAGATTAATGTATGATACCCACATGACTTTTTCAATAAAGCATAACTTTGTTCTAGTAACCAATGATGTATAGATATAGCTTGAATATATAAATAATGTAACATGTTAGTTAATGTTGAAAAGTGAATTGTTGTCAATATGACATGATAAAGAGAAATCATTAAGAAAAAAAGGGGGAATTTTGTTGTGGTTACCTTCTGTGAATCCTATGCCATGGGAGATCTGGCATTAGGCAGTCAGAACAAATTAGAAACCTGCACAGAAATCAACCAGAAAATATAGTGGTGAAGGAAGGAGAAGAATTTAATCAATATCATTTCATTGGGTAGCCCTATCTTTGCAAGTGTTGACAAGATCCCATGATTATAAAGCAATGAAAGTGTAAGGGTTACCATTCTCAAACAGTCCATTCAGAATGTAGTCTGGCTGATTTCCCTCTTAATTCTGATCACACAGATTATGAATGTCAAATAAATTTCCTTGGACACTGCTAAGGGAGGCAATACCAGTGTAATATAAAGAAACTGTTATTGTTGAGAAGAGCAATTTTCATTTATATTTCAGGATATTATCTGTCACTTCTGCAATTTGAAAGGGGGAGGGGAGGATTTGTCCCCAATTTGATGATCACTACTTCAGGAGGTGATGTCAGTCTCACCACTCTACCTACAAGGGTCTGCTGTTCAGGAAACGTTTAAGGCAATGAATGAAGATTCTCACTGATATTGCACAGACTTGGAATGGGACGCTGTATAATGTGGCAAGTGATAATGGTGACAAGATCTTAGTTACTTCTATTTTGTTTCTTCAGCCTTGGAGGGATATGGTTATTGGCTTAAGGTAAACACTCCTGAAAGGAGTTTTGTCAACACTTTGATTCAAAGACTAGGGAAATTAAACAGAAACAAAATAAAGGGACAGATGCCAAACGTTCACCCTGCTGTTAGCTACCCATTGGGCAATAACAATTATTTTAGGACAAACGGCACTGAAATTTTCCACATGGTTTATTAAAAAATTTGAAATAAATTATTCTGCAAAACCAGTTGATACAAACATTCAGTAAACTGGCACAGCTTTCATGTTTTCAAAGTCGTAGGTATCTTCTATAGAGGTCAAGTTTGAGGCTACAGGATTAAATGACATTCTTACACTTTATGTATAGTTATTTTATGTTTTATTTTTCTGCATTTTCATACATTTATTCATATAGACTATTAATAACTGTACATGATGTAAGGCAATGTGTTGTTTTGATGCATGTGCAAATTATGCAATGATTGGAATAATTTGTATATCTAGCATCTTAACTATTCACACATTTAAAATCCTTTCTTCTCACTAACTGGAATATACTCAACATTTATAAAAGAATAGTTCATAATTACTTAAATAGAAACAAGCCCACCCTCAAACCATGGAAGTAAACTTATCATGACCATATACATAAAATAAAATGTGTAATTGACATCACATATTATTTATGCTTTTGTTTTAAAAAGATAATTGCTGTAGGTCTAGGTCATAGATACAAAAACATGCTTAGCATGCATCGAACACTAAGTAAAAGCTCTAGAATAAAAGAGGCAAGAGAGAAAGAAATAGACAGGGAGAAGGAGGAAAATATCAAATGAAAGATAAAGACAGAGGAGAGTAGAAAGGATGGAAAGAGGGAGGTAGAGAGAGGGAGAGGGGGTAAGAGAAAAATCTGGCACATTCAGGGTAACATGGCTATAGAAATGATGGAAACATAGTACTTATGTATGAAATTCTAAGAAAAACAAATAAACCAGAAGGAAAAAAGAAAGAGAAGAAAGAAGAAAGAAAAAAGAAAGAAAGAAAGAAAGAAAGAAAGAAAGAGGAGGAGAAAGAAAGAAAGAGGAGGAGGAGGGAAGGAAGAAAGAAGGAAGGAAGGAAGGAAGGAAGGAAGGAAGGAAGGAAGGAAGGAAGGAAGGGGAGAGGATACAAGTACGGGAGGGCCAAGGATGTAAGGATGAGAGGGAAAAAGAAAAAATAATTTGCTGCAAAAGCATAGTTATTTAAGGTGTTTCCTAACTTAGTTTCCAATGAATATTTATGCTTATAGTGTAAATCTTTGAGACTGTGTCAAATTTTGTTCATTTGTCCTCACTTCACAGTGAGTGAAAAGAGCCCACTATGTCCAATGTCACTGTAGTGACCGGATTCATCCTTGGAGTGTTCTCTGATGTCCAGGAGCTTCAGACTTTGTGTGGAGTGCTCTTCCTGGTGATGTACCTGGCAACTTTGATGAGTAACATCCTCATCATCACTCTCATCACCCTGGATCTGCAGCTCCAAACACCCATGTACTTCTTCCTGAAGAATTTGTCTGTGATGGATGTCTTCCTTGTGTCAGTCCCAATCCCCAATTTCATTGTCAATAGCCTAACTCATAACAGCTCCATTTCCATCCTAGGCTGTGCCTTCCAGATACTTTTAATGACTTCCTTTTCAGCAGGAGATGTACTTGTCCTCACTGCCATGTCCTACGACCGCTATGTAGCCATCTGCTGTCCCCTGCACTATGAGGCCATCATGAGTGATGGTGCCTGTATGCTAATGGCGGGCTTTTCCTGGGCCACTGGGTTGTTCTTTGGAGCTGTATACACAGTTGGCACATTTTCCATGCCTTTCTGTGGCTCCAACGTGATCCCACAGTTTTTCTGTGACATTCCTTCATTACTAAGGATTTCCTGCTCTGGTACACTGGTAGTCATTTACACAAGTATTGGAATTGGCCTGTGCCTAGGCATGTCATGTTTCATCTGTGTTGTGATCTCTTACTTTTACATTTTCTCCACTGTGCTGAAGATTCCTACCACTAAAGGTCAGTCCAAAGCCTTTGCCACCTGCCTGCCTCACCTCATTGTTTTCACTGTTTTCATTGCAACTGCTTGTTTTGTTTATCTGAAGACATCATTTAATTCTCCAATTATAGACAGGCTGTTTGCTGTGATATACACTGTGCTGCCTCCAGCCTTTAATCCTGTGATCTATAGCTTGAAGAATGCTGATGTCAAATGTGCTCTGAGGAGACTGCTACAAAATGTCTGTTCAAGGGGCTCACTCCACTTAACGCTGAAAAGTACTTGATAGTCTCATTATGCCTCACAGGTTGCAACAAAGTTTTAGACTTTTTAACTTTAGAAAGACAATAGCAGATCCCAGAGCATTTTGGACATTCACCTCATTACATAAAGCAGTATCAGAGTAGATGTATAGAATATTCATAGAAAAACAATCAGGCATTCTGTAACTGTATGATCTATGCCTGCCTGTACTTCATGTCTATAATCCAGGATAACTTTACCTCTAACTATGTGAAGTTGAATGCCTTCCATTAGAAGTTGTACAAAAGCTATGGAACCTATTATAATTATAGAAGAAATCACTTGTCCATGGCTGATTTCGTCTGGTTTATTCACTAGTGCTCAATGCAGAAGATTTTTGCTTACTGTGTCTAAACTTCTAGAGAATCTGTTTTATCAAAATAAGTGTTTGAGACTTATTTAAGTAGCTAGAAAAAACCAAAGTATTATATGAATATTTCCATGATGCTGTGCCATTTCAATTATGCTAAAATATTTTTTTAATTTTTAAAAAAAATTTGTGTGTTTTAATGTATTGCCTGTGTGCATGTAGATAACCTGTGTTGTGAAATGCCAGCAGAGGTCAGAGGAGAATGTCAGATCCCCTGGAACTGGAGTCATGGTCTGTTTGGTATTAACCACCATGTGGATGCTGGTATTTGAACCCAGGTTATTTACAAGAGCAGCCAGTGCTCTTAACTGCTGAGTCATCTCTCCAGCCCTACAAATGTTTTATAGTCCATCTGAAAAGTTTACTAGATAAGGAGTCATGCATGGATTGGCTCACTGTTTAGCTTTGTCATCGTCTTAGCCCTTCTTTATCTAGTACACAAAGGGAAAATTATGGTCCCTTTCTTTTCAATCTGAAAAGAAAATATATATGCTCTGGGTCATCAAAACCAACTACAAACCCTCTGAGAAGCATGCATTTCCCCAAGGCCTCCACCAAATTACCAATGTGACATCCTACATAGGTGACATTTGACCAGTAAGCACAAATTTACGGGAAAATTGGTCCCACTATGGTGAACTCCTGATTTCAATCACTATTTGTACATGACCTTAATTTATTCAACCTCAATACAGTCTCAGGATCTGATTTACAACAAAATAGGATACAAACAAACTATACCATCCTGGAAACACCCTTTAGTAACGTCTGCTACCAAATGAAAGAAGCAAGCCCTCCTATGCCAGCATGTTCTTCACATGCAAATTTGCTGGCAATACTGTTTGGTTTTTACTTCTCATATGATTTCACCTTTTTAAAATAAACTTGCGTTTACTCATCTTTATGTGTGTCTATAAATTATTTCATTGGTAAAACCAAGATTCAAGAAAAGAGCATTGACTTTCTTGGCCGACCTCCTCTAAACAATTTTGGTGAATTAGCCAAGAATCTTAACTAAAACCTCTCTGCTGCTAGAGGTCTGATGAGAGCCATATTTGAAATTACATGATTATAGTCTATGTCTCTGGTAAGAAAACTTTTTTTCACTTGTTTAGATCATTTTCTCTGGCCTTGTCTACCACTTTCTTGCTGTATTACATATAGTCTCCTCTCTACAGTCAGACCCAAACAGCTCCTTAACTGTGTACACAAGTCAATCATGGAATAAACCACCATTTATCTTGCCTAACACCTGCTGAGACAAGAGACTGGGATGGAGGGAAGGTTACAGAAGTGTGAAGAACAGTATGTGAATGAAAACAGTGACCAGAATAGTCAATCCTTCTGACCATGGCATATAGGTAACAAAGTGTAGCATACATAGAAAAGTGTGTGGTGTGTAATGGTGGTTTTAATGAGATTGTCCCCCATAAACTCCAAGGATTTGGACATTTTGTTCCCAGACATTGACACTGTTTTGGGATGTCTAAAAGGTGTGCTCTTACTGGAAGAAACATATCACTGGGGGCAGACTCAGAGAGTTCTTATGCTGCCGGATTTCCAGTTGCCCTCTGTTTCCTGTGCTTGCTGGAAACTGTGAATGCTCCTCCAGCCACCTCCTGACACCATGTCTCCTCACCATTATGGACTGTAATCCCTCTGGAACCATAAGGTAAATAAACTATTCCTTCTATGAGCTGCTTTGCTGAGTGTTTCTTCTATCACAGCAACAGATAAATAACTAATAGAACATACAGACACAAAATTCCTGTCATAGGGCCATTGGGCCTTTGACTTTTCTCCAGCTTTGATACACTTCCAATTTTACCCATTTCTAATTTATTCTTATGTATATCAGTGTTATGCCTGCATGTATGTAAATTGCACCCATTTCATTTAATGCCCATGAATGACAGAAAAGGGTGTCAGATGCCCAGGAACTGGAATTATGGGCAGTTGTTAGCTGCCATCTGTGTGCTTGGATTTGAACTTGGGTCGTCTGCAAGAGCAATCAGTGCTTTTAATGATGTGCCATCTCTCCATCCCCTTCCCCATTTCCAATCTGTAAGTGCTTTTCTCTCTTTAAAAATGTTCCTTTAATCCCAGCACTTGAGAGGCAGAGACAGGTGGATCTTTGTGAATTCGAGGCCAGCCTGGTCTACATAGTGAGTTCCAGGACAGCTGGGGCTACAAGGATACCCTGTCTCAAAAAGACAAAGAAGCTGGGCGTGGTGGCACATGCCTTTAATCCCAGCACTCAGGAGGCAGAGGCAGGCAGATCTCTGTGAGTTAAAGGCCAGCCTGGTCTAAGTAGTGAGTTCCAGGACAGCTGTGGCTACAGGGAGGCCTTGTCTCAAAAAGACCAAAAAAAAATATTCCCATGTGTCCTTGGTCCAATGCCTTCTTCAAAGAAAGAAGTTCTTGGAAATCCAAGGAGGTGATCACCACAGCCTGATTTATAAGAGTTTGGCCAGCCACAATCAAGGTGGCATGATTTATGTCCCTAACCTCTTAAATACTTTGTACTCAAGTTTTCTTCCTTTCTTTGTCTACCCATTTCAGTTTACCTGGAGCTTTTCTTAGGCAAACTCCTAAGAAAATGACAAACAGCAGCATGGGGGCCATGAGATGCAACGCATTCATTTCCCCTTTTTGACCCCTATAGCTCATCACACCTGGTTGTGGGGACATCAGGGACTGAAAATATATACTGACTTTCACCTTGCCCTGATGAATGTCAGGGCCACAAGCATATGTGCCCACTGCATTTGGGCAGAACCCGGGTCTTTCCTGAAGACACATTCCCCTGGTGCAAGTTGCCCATAGGGTATCAAATTCCCCTTCCAATTCACCAAAAATAACTTGACTAGGGGTTGGAGAAATGACTAAATAGTTAAGAGCACAGACTTTTTTCAAAGGACCTGGGTTTGATTGCCAGCAAACACATGGTGGCTAAAAAACATCCATAACTCCAGTTCCAGGGGAATTTGGCACACTTCTCTGACTGCCACAGGCATTGCATGACACAGATGCACATATATACATGCAGGCAATACAGTCATACACAAAAAGTAAAAGATACTTGATTTAAAAAGTAATTAGATTCATGCATGTGCAAAGTCCATTTCTCCACCCCAACATACCACAGAAGCTTGATGTAAGACACCATATCTGTCTACTTCTTATAGAATAAGCAGACAGAAGCAGTCTTAATGGAGGTTATAGCCACCAAAGCTGCCAATTAAAGATGATGGTGGTCATGTGGGCAGCCAGGATGACATTGAATAAATGTAGGTGGCCATCACTGTACTGAAGAAGAGGTTAAGACACACGTGGCAGCCCTGACCCCATAAAACACTCAAACATCATGGTTCGCCAAAACTTTCCCACATTCTTGGTACTTTGTTTGCCCATATCGACTCTCTTTATTTCTTTGTCTCTCCAGTTCATCTTCTGCTATGCCTGTTGGGATGGTGGGATCAGGTACTGGATAATAACAGGAGCAGTGGTGAAATATGCCTGCCCTTCTTCATATCCTAGGTGATCTCCAAGAGATATATACTTGTTCTAAAGCTCAGGTTAGGCTCTGAAGGAGGAGAGGACAGCATATTGCAAAAGCTGACTCTACTGCCTGAGAGTCCCAATGCCTAGCAATTCCAAATATCGATTGCATAAGGGTCCCCAAGGCTCATTTTCATCTGTGTAGTTTAATACATGATAAGTATGCAGTTTCAAGTCTGAGATATCATCTCAGTGGACCCCAAGGCCAAAGATCAAGACACAAGAAGCTATATCACCTGACAGACACAACACCTAGAATTATCTAAAGGCTTAACTCCTTGTTCTAGCACTGGGGAACACAAGGCAATAGTCAAATCAGTAAAACAAGTTTTCACCCATCTCAGCACTCCTAGTTAACTTTGCTCTGTATTTCCTGAACATTCTACTGTGTTACTATGTTTTGTTTATTTTTTCTTCATAATGCCCTAACTGTAACCATCCTGGAAGAAATGAAGACATGCTGAAGAGGCAATTGAGTTTTTATCTCTGGCTATCAGATGATGAAAACGGAAACACTGGAATTTCTCCAGAAATCTTATTTTGGTGGAAGAAAAAGGCTGAAGTCTGGTACCAGCCACAGGGGAAATTTATTTTCTGGGGAAAGACTGACAATTTTTCAGATCACTTTACAATAATTGTGAAATATTTTGACATTATGTGTCAAACAACTGTATTATTCACTTTTCTGTTGCTGTGATAGAAACACTGACCCAAGTAATTTAGAGAAGGAAGAGTTTATTAGAGCTTACTGTTAAAGGGTAATTATAGTTCACCACAGTAGGGAGGCATGGTGACAGAGGTGACTGGAGGAGGAGTGGAAGCTAAGCTATAAAACTTCCAGCAGGCACAGAAGAGCAACTGGAGCTCTGGCAAGGTGTTCTCTGGATTTCTTGCACTATCAGACAAACCATATAACATATTTTTATGTGAATTTACTATAGTTTAAACCCAGGGTGGGGGGGAATGACTCAGAGCCCACCACTCCAGATCACTCCCACGGCCCACCCATAGTTACCACTAGCTTTCGCCCATGCCTCGTGGGCCTGTAGTCTTGCCCCTGGTCAGTAAATGCTGAGCAATCCATTCTCTCTTCCAGTGGCCACACTCCGGTCACAGTTCCTGTACCAAGATGGTACACAGAAACCCCTCCCTCCATGCCTAACTCTCCACAATCAATTCTCTGCAGGAAGCCCCACCCCTTGGAGGAACCAGGCCTCTGGGACACACTCCACACCTTTCCTCTGCTCTTTCAGTCTTTCCACCAATCTTCCACTAAGGTCCCTGAGCCTTGGAGGGGGTGACAGATATAGGGCAATCTCTTGTGTATAATGGCGAGATAATGACTCCTTGCCCCCCGCCCATTATTCATCTTTTAGTGGCCACTGATCTATTTCAGTGGGGTTTCTTTTACTATAAAGAGAAATAGAAGGAAGTAGACACATCTAAACAAACACAAATATAAATACAAATGCCTAGAGGATATCCCAGTAGAGTACTATATTCATTAAACAGTATACTTGTCCCTGCTAGGGCCTGTAGCCTTGCTCAACACAAGGCATTGGCTTGGTCTACAGCACCAGTTGTGTGATCCACCCTTAGGAGTGGGCCTTATCCAATTAGAAATTTGCCCATTGTATGTATGTTGGTCTAGCCATTATTGCACTTCCAGGCATTGCTTGGTATGGCCATAGTGTGCAGCATGTGAGGTCCATTGTTGAGTAGAATCATGGGGATTCTTTCTTCCCCAGCCATCTGCATAGCACCTTCTGGCAATATGAACATTGTCCCTCCAGTGGCATGGAGTTTTTTGGCTTACTCTCGGCTCCATCTCCTCTTCTCCCATGCTCACAACATCTGGCTCCTTCAGCAACATGGCCTTAATGACCTTTCTAGTATACAACTGACATTAGTGGCAATAGCCTTGGTGAATTTTAGGACCTCTAGGATCCCTCTCTGACCAACAGCTCATAGGGTGGCAACCCACCCCTCCACTGGGCTAAGGAAGCAGAGGGTTTCTCCTGTCCCTGCTGCATTTGTTGGTTCCCTGAGTCAGGCAGGCACTGGGTCTGCCTCCTGACAGTAGCCGTATCTGCCATCTCCCCATTGACCACACTGGGTTGCTGGGGGAGAACTTGGTGGGAAAAACTGCTTCCCTAGTATAGCCTTTATCAGAAGAGAAATGCATCTTATTTAGTCCTTGGGTATTCTTAACCATCCCTGCAACAGTTGTTATCCTTTGAAAGACTTTTTAAACAATTCTTCTGGGATTTTAAAATAGTTTATTTATTATTTTAGGTGTACAAGTTGTATTGCCTACATGTAAGTGAGTGCACCTGTGTTGTGCAATGCTGCAGAGGTCAGAAGAGCACTTCAGATTCCCCTGGAACTGGAGTTAAGAACAGTTCGTAGCCACCATGTGGATGCTGGGAATCGAACCAGGTTCCTCTGCAAGAGCGTCAGTGCTCTTAACCACTGAGACATCTCTCCAGCTGGCCACCAGGCAGGACCATGTGTCCTTATTCCCAAGAACTTTGTTATATAGGATATTGTTCAGAGATGCTTCTTCCCAAGACTGATAATATAACTTATTACAACACTGTTTTTTTTAGGGGTTCCCAGACAGCCACTGAGAATCGTTTTGTAATGAATTTGGTTTCCTATTAAATTTTTCTCTGGGAATTTGGGCTTCACATAAGTCTTGCCACATTTGTCCTCAAGAAAACCATTGGACCATTTTTTCTGTCCGGTCTTTATATCTCTTATAGGGTGTTATACTATTCTACAGATATGTTTAACATGCTGGTCAGAATAATTTAGATTTGCCAAAGCCACTTTCACTTTACAAAGATCCCTTCCCATTAAAGGGCTTAGTAAAACCATTAAAGCCATATACCATTCTCAAGGTTCCAGTTGGTTTAAGCTTTCCTTCATATCTCTGGTGAACACACTCTTGTCTGGCACAGTGAACTGGACATCATATATTGCTTTTATTACACATAGTTCTCTCAGTAATGCCTGCCCTGTCTTTATAGCCCTCCAGCCTCTGATAATCATGTTAGTCTCCCTTGGTGATGACCATGTATCTTTAATGCCTTCAACCAGCCACTGCATTAAGTACTGTTTCCCTCTGCATTAGCCTAGGTTGAACAGCTTATATCACAAGGATGATGGGTGGTTATATAACTCAGCTGTGAAGCTTCTGAAGGACTTAGAATGGTGCCATTTGCTTCCATGGCCCATACTCTCACAAGCTATGTGCCTAAGTGTTCCCTGATTGCTTGCTTGTAAGTTTTTCCTAGTTTTAATAGTTCCAAAGTGGAGCATTTCCTAGTTACAGTACTGTTAGCTTTTTTTTTTCCTTTTGTATCAACAGTTGAATCTGAAGGGCAGCTTTAGCTACTTTTATTTTTAGGTCATGTTCTTTTTTGCTATTATCTCTTTTTCCTCTGATTCTTTGGACCTTACACAAGTTAAGGTGTCCCTTTTTTTCCCTCTCTTTCTCAAGCTCTGCAACTGGATCTTCCAGGACCTCTCTAGCCTTTTCAGCTCACCCTGCCTGGGGCACATCTTTTATTATGTAACATGGCCACACACCCCTCCCTTTGGACTCTCCATTTGTGTCCAGAGCCAGTAAAAGACTTTCTAGCTTCTGGAAAACTAACAAATCTTCACATACCCACAACATACCCCCACATTTACAACACAGCTGTGGCCTACAATTCTGCATGGCCAGACCCTTTTTAGTTACATAGTTTGTAACCAATTGTAAAACCACATCAGCACCACCATCAGCACTCTAGCTTTTTCCAAACTTCCATGCTTTTTCATTTTTACCACCTTCACCCTGCTGAATTGTGCCAATCTTGTTACCTGAGTTCTTGCACTATAAGACAAACCATATAACATATTAACATATTTTTATGTGAATTTATTATAGTATATGCCAGGGGGACTGGGGAAGAGTGACTCACAAAGAAACAAACAGCCAATGCTGAGCTCTGCACAGTGGCTCAGAACCCGCCACTCCAGATCACTCCTGTGGCCTGCCCATAGTCACCTCTAGCTTTTGCCCGTGACTTGTGGGTCCATAGTCTTGCTGCAGCTTGAAAAATTCTGGGCTATCTGTTCTCTCGCCTGGCCTCCACCCTCTGGTCCAAGCTCCTGTACCAAGATGGTGCCCAGAAGCCCCTCCCTCTGTGGCTAACTCTGTGCCATCAATGCTCTGTAACAGACCCCTTCCCTTGGAGGAACCAGGCCTCTGGGACACACTCCACCCCTTTCTTCTGCTCTTACAATCTTTCCACCAATCTTCCACTAAGGTCTCTGAGCCTTGGAGGGGGTTTCAGATGTAGGGTGATCTCTTTTGTATCATGGCGAGATAATGACTTCTTGGGCCTCCCCATTATTAATATTTAAGTCATGGCCATTGATCTATCTCAGTGGTGTTTCTTTTACTATAAAGAGAAATAGAAGGAAGTAGACACATCTAAACAAACACGAATGTAAATACAAATGCCTAGAAGATATCCCAGTAGGTATACTACATTCATTAAATAGTATACTTGTCCCACAGTCTACTCTGCTCAGTCAATTCTCCCCAGAAGGCCCTGCCACTTGTAGGAATCAGGCCCTTGGGACACAAAGCTTAAGAACTCTCTAAGCCCACCCCCAGTGATGTGCTTCCTCTAGAATAACCACACCTTCTAAGAACTCCCAAAATAGCATCCTCATCTGGGGACAAAATTTCCAAATACTTGGTGACTATGGGGGAAATTTTCATTCTTTCCAAATACTTGGTGACTATGGGGGAAATTTTCATTTAAACCTCCACATTCCACCCCCGGCCCCCATAGGCTTATGACCACATAAAGCGTAAAATACATTTAGTCCAACTTTAAAAGTCCCCATAATCATTATCAATCTCAATAACTCTTCAAAAGTCAACAGTCCAAAGTCTCTTCTGAGACTCAGGTAACTGCAAGCCTCTATAACTGTATCTTAACTGTAAGCCTCTATAAAATCAAAAGACGAATTATGTGCTCCCAACATACAGTGGAACCAAATACACATTATCATTCCAAAACAGAGGAATGGAGGTATAGTAAGGAAATACTGTATGAAAACAAGATCAAAAACCAGAAGGACAAACACCAAATCCAGTAGCTCTATGTCTGACTTCTGGGACTTTAATTCCAAATAGCTTAGAATGCTCAGCCTTTCTAGCTTTGCTGCATGCAACACACATATCTCTATTGGGCTGGTACCACTCCCTGTATACAGGTCTTCTTGGAAAATGCCTCACAGCTCTGGCATCATGAACATCTTCCTGGGGTCCCCATTGCCAACTAGGCTACACCTACACAGCTTCACGCAATGGCCTACCAAGACCTACTCTATGCATGGGCACACCTGATGCACCCTGACTGGCCTCGGTGGCTCTCTGAAACCCCAGAGGAAGAATTGATGGCCCCTTCATTCTTCGATCTTTCATGCCTCTAAAGCCAGTACCTGGTGAACAACTCTGCCAAGTTTGACTGCAAGTTGGGCATGGACTCCAGCCTGCTTTATCCATTTTAGAAACTTTTCTCTTCAGTGGTCCCTGCAGCATTTTCCTTTCACAAGTGGGCTTAACTGTGTGTGGTCTTTCCCTGGAGGCACTCTCTCCATTGTTTAAGTCCAAATCTCTAGGCCCCTTCTTAATAATTTTAATCTTATCAAAGGGGTTTTCTCCAGCACATGCCAGGGCTCCAACATTTATCTTCCTAGTGTTGTTTTTCAATTCAAACTGTATTTCTTTCTGCCCCATTTCCTCTTTTTCACTGTAAATCTGCATAATATTCGCCATTAATATCCACACCACCATTTCTACATTAGGCTGTCTTGAAATTTCTTCTGGCAGAGAAATTAATCCATTGCTTTTCAACGTACATTCAAGCATTTACCTCAAGATTTTAGGTGTAGGGCAGACTCCAGCCAGATTCTTTGACAAAATATCCCAAGTGCTGCTTAAGTCCTTATTTCCCTCTAGAACTACACTGTTCTTAGCACTACTTTCTTCCAGGCACTTACCAGAAGGGCTGTTCCACTCTAGTTACAGAAATCAACCACTTTTCTAGCCCAAACTTCCAAAGACTTACACATTCCTTGAAAATCCTTCATGGTCAGGTTCTCCATAGTCAAAACCCCACTCTCTGATACCAATTATTAGTCACTTTTCTGTTGCTTCGATAGAAATACTGACCAAAACAACTTATAGAAGGAAGAGTTTATTTGAGCTTACAGTTCCAAGGGAATTACAGTCCATCATACAGGGAGGCATGGTGGCAGATGTGGCTGGAGAAGGAGTGGAAGCTAAGCTCTACATCTTCCAGCAGGCACAGAAAACAAGAGAGATACTGGAGATCTGGCAAGGCTTAAGAACTCTTGAAGCCCACCCCCAGTGATTTGCTTCCTCTAGGATAGCCACACCTTCTAAGAACTCCCAAAACAGTGCCATCATCTGGGGAAAAAAATATCCAACTACTTGGAGCCTATGGGGGATATTTTCATTCAAACCACCACAACTATTTCCAGCTTGAATTAGGGCAATGTTCTTTGCTTTCAGTTTCTATGATAAATGTAATGACCAAAAGCAACTTAAGGGGGAAAGGGTATATTTCGGCTTATACTTCCAGGTCACAGACTATCATCAAGGAAAGTCAAGGCAGGGATTCAAGCAAGAACTAAAGGCAGGAACCTGGGACAGAAGCCATATAGGAACACTGGTTACTGGATGGCCCTGTGTCTCATGCTCAACTAGTTTTCTTAGACAGCTCAGACACACCTGCCCAGGAGTGGTGCCCTCACAGTGGTTGGGCATTCTCAAGTCAGATATCAATCAAGACAGTCTCTTAGAAATGTAGCCAAGGGCCAATCTGATATGGGAAATTCCTCAACTGAGATTCCCTCTTTAAAGATGTGTCAAGTAGACACTAAAATCTAACCAATACGGGCAAGTTATTCAACTACCACTGTAAGCAATTTGGGAGATGTCTCAATTTTGTCTGCTAATCAAACAATGTGGGATTTCATAGAAGCTATAATACTGGGAATGCCTAATCTTCAAATTCGTTCTTACTATGTGGTAGAAAACCAAAGCTTAGGTTCTGGAATACTGACTGAACACCTGGGTAAAGAACTGAGACCTGTGGACCATTTCTCAAAGAAATGTCATGGTACCAGGGAGACTCACACCCCCTTCACACTCACATAGGGAATCAAGACCAGAAGAGCCTGTTTAGAAAACATGTGCTAATCTGAATTTCTGGGATGTGCCAAATAGCCCACACTAAACATCTAGAGAACTGTGAGTCAGCACAAATTGGTTCTCAGTGGTTGTCTGGGAACTCCAAAAGTAAACAGTGTTGTAATCAGTTTTATTACCAGTCTTGGCAAGAAGCCATCTGTGAGCAATATTCAATATAACAAAGTCCTTGGGAATAAGGATACATGCTCCTGCCAGAAGTCTATATGCCTGTGTGCCCAGGGTGAATAAAGTATGTTACATTTGCCAATGGCTTCTTGAATCTCCTTTAATCTCCTGGCTTCCTGTATTCCTCTGTTTCTTGTCCTTACTCAGTCTCCACATATACACTCATACCCATGATAGCTATGCCATTATTAGTTAAATAATCTTCTAAATCAGCAATCTTTGGGCAGTCATTAGAATCCCTCATAGCCCATCAGGAAAAAATATCTACTTGGATTGAAAAAGATAACCCTGTTTAGGCAGAAGTAGGGTTACAAAATATCAGGCAGACCTTCTAGACAACTCATGAGTGACTGAAATTTGTGGAACTCCAAATCCTGCCTCATTGTTGTCCATGGAAATTTGTCTCTTGGCACGTTTGTGTACTGATGCTCTCTCTTCCATCTATGCCAGGTGACCTGAATTAAGTGACCAGTCCCTGGACAATTTGGACAGGGCTATGGTTTACTGGTGAGAGTAGTTGTGTTTCAAATGGAGAAGTTAGGTAAAATATGATGTAGTTAGGAAAAGAGAAATAGTTCAGATTCTCAATATCTCCTCCATCTTGGCCACACAGGCTAAACTAATAGCCTTAACAAGGTATTAATTTTGGGAGCAGGAAAAAGGCTTAACATATGTACTGACTGAAAATGTACCTTCATGAAGCTGGATAGATGGCTCAATGGTTAAGCACACATACTAATCTTAGTGAATACCCATGTCAGGCACCTCACAACTATCTGTAACTCCAATCAGGAGATCCAATACTCTCTTCTGATCTATGCAGGAACCTGCACTCATGTGCACATATGCAGACATAGACACACACAATTAAATAAATATAAAAAAATAAAGTATGCCTTCATGATATTGCATGACCATGCTGACATTTGTGAATAATGACTGTTAAACTTCTTAAAACATAAGCAGTAGATTTTATACCTGTTAGAAGCCTATCAGTTTCCCACTCAAAAGGAAGTCATCTCCTACAAGAGACATCAGAAGCGCTAATGTTGCCCAAGGAAATAGGCAAGCAGAAGGTGAAGCATACACAAAAGGCAGTTTTAAGGATTCCCTGTGATTTAGTTCTGTTACCTCCAAAGACGGATGATATGCAGTGAAAGTATAAAGCCAGGAAAAAGAGTATGTTTCCCAAAAAGTGGGCAATCAAAGGGGATCATGGATCTCTATGGCAAGTAAATTACAATTACCACAGACACTGCACTGGAGGACAATTAAAGTAATATATAATTACTCCATTTGGAGACAGATACTTTCCTGAGGTTAACTGGACTTCTTTTAGGAAAACAACTGACCAAGAAAGTAAAAAAGGTGTATGAACCCTGCACTGTCTGCATACGTAGCAACTTCACCCGTTCCCAAAGTCAGCTTATCATGAATTGATCCATAGGATAGATACCTATTCATATGAAGTCTGGCAAGTAAACTTTTCCAATGTGCACCCAGGCACCAGCTTCAAGTACCTGTTGGTGTATATGGTCACCTTCACCAGCTAGATAGAAATGTTCCCACTAGGACTCAGAAATCTACTGAAGTGGCAAATATCTACCTAAAAGAAACTACTCCAAGCTTTGATCTCCTCCACTTATTACAGAGTGATAATGGGACATTACTTACATTGCGGACGACACATTTTGTATCTAAGTCCCTATGAATGAGATATCATCTACAATCTGCATGGAGGACACAATCCTCAGGCAAAATTGAAAATACTAGCAATACTATTGAACAGATCCTAGCAAAGCTTTACACGGACACCTCTGAAACATGATGAAAGCTATTACCCCATAAGAGACAGAAGAGTTCCAAAATCTGAAACTAAGCTCAGCCTTGACGAACTATGATATGGAAGGTAATTCTTCATATTATGTATGACCACAGAGTCTGAGATCGATATGATGTCCCAAAATATATTAAACTCTAGGCAAGTCAAACAAGCCTTAAGGAAATTAGTTATACCCAATTGCAAGAGAATGGGCCCAAAGATTATGAACAGTGGGGATTGAGCCCTCCTTAACATTTGGATATATGTGGTTTGCTGTGCTGGTCATTATGATTATTAGGCTTTAGGCTGGGTTGGACCATTGATTGATTTTTGCCATTAGCATTTTGTATATTATCATATAGCACAGGTCAATTCCTCCTCCATTTCTTCCAGTCCTACATCCAAACTATGTCCTGTCTTCAGCAGTAGGGTTTTATCTTCAAGTTCTGGGAGATAACCAAGAGCTCTGGCAACAGCCTGTGTTATTTTGGGACTCTTTTAGACCTCTCTCACCAAACACTTAAAGGGAGGACTATCTTGTCTGGTACTGTGTTCCTTTCCATACAGCCCCTGGTATACATATGCAGTAATGAACTTAAAGACCTCTCAATGGGAATGAACTCATGGGTGACACTGTAAACACAGTCAAATACACATGACTGGAGAAGACATAGATCCAAGAGAAAACCCTATGTCATGTATATAGACAAATGAAATTTCTTAACATATGCTAAATATGGATCCTTATATTTACAGGCAAGTATATAGTACACCACTTATCAAAGAGTTTCTTTTTGCAACATATGTAGGCTACTGCAGAATCCCATAACTGGTCAGAAACTGACAATATAAATCTGAGAGAAGCCCAGTCCCAGGTGACATATCTACAAATGAACCTCTACACATAAGGTTCATCGAACATAGCAGAATGAGGCATAGAGAAAACTAGTACATCTCTCAATTCTCACCAGTGAAGTTTCCTTATAAAACGGAGTGCAATGCACACAGAAGGTCACAACTGGTCAAGTTTTAAAGAATAAGAGACTGCAGGTTGTGTGTCCTGGATAGGACTATAATAAATATTTCCCACTCATGACTCAGGAAACACAGTGGAAGAGGGGACAGAAAGATTGTAAGAGCCAGGGCTGGTATATGAACATAGGGAAGCAGAGGCTTTCAGGCCACTGGAAGCCTGTTCATGTGAACTCATGGCAATGCTGGCATCAAACACAGGACCCATGCCAACTAAATCAGACAAGGGCCCAGAGTAGACAACAGAAGTAGGTGGTGGGCCTATTCTGGGTACATTTGGAGGCTGATTAATGTTGAATGAAGGAAACTAGGCCTTATTTATGATCTCTAGACAGACTGACTAGACTCCAGTGGATGAATGTGCACCAGAGGACATCTAGGTACAAACACTTGAATGGATAGGACTTAACATGTATGGTAAAAATAAAGGAAGTCCAATGGGCAGTGGGGGCATGAATGAGGAAGGGGATCCAAATTTGATTAAGAAATGTTGTATGAAAGGTACAGAAGCAAAATAAATTTTTTTTAATTTTTTGGAAAGAAAGACCTATAAAACATTTGGGTCATTGATGGAAAGGACCTTACCAAATGGTCTTGAGAATCCTCATGACTGGAAAACTGTTGGAAAGAGATATGTTCTTAATACTAAGATGAAACCTGTGATCCATAAGAGGATAGCACCTACACTTATGAACCAGTAGAACATTTGAAGCATCTCTTCAAAAAACAAGGTAGCAATCTATTGACGACTACAGCATTCTATAATACCCCCTGCTCTGACACTTCCTGCTTCACTCTGTAGCAATCACAATTCTGAACCAATACATAAGGCCTTGCCTGCTCCTGGAAGAATGGATTGATTTTCCTGCCAAAGGCAAGGACCTTCAAATACTCAGGTCTGCTTTTTTGCATTTGCCCCCCATTACAATATATATTTTTATTAAATTTTTGTGCATTTCATACATCTTAATCATATTTAGGCCCCTTCCTTCCCTATTTGCATTACCTCTGAGCCCCCCTCACTGTATTTCATGCATGTTGTCATACATGTTAAAGTTTATCCAGTCAAATTTGTGTTCCCTCCTATGAATTCATCCACTGGGGAACCTTGTCCACCTATCTAGCATCACTCACTTAGAGAAGAGCAACTGTCCATCACCTGTCAGTGCTCATCTGTCAATGTTTCCTTGGCTTACCTTGGGGCTTCTTGCCCTTTTACCCAGTTCTTTGCTGGGTTTTTGTCTGAAACAGAAAGTAGAGAGGAAACTAACGTATCTCTCAACTCTCACTAGTGAAGTTTCCTCATTCAACAGATAGAAAATAACAGAAAACCACAACTAACCAAAATGTAGAGAATAAGAATCTGCAGAGTGAGTGTCCCTGGATAAGACTCTTATATTAGACCTCATTCATTCAGGGTTCAGAGACCCTTGTGGAAGAGGGAGAGCGGAAAGTTTATAAAAACCAAGGATGTTGGATAACCACAAGGAAATAGTTTTCTAGCTTCTTGGAACTTGTTCATTTTTCCCATTTGCAGGAAACTTATAGATGAGTCTGGAACACCTGGCTTCCCTTCTGTGCTACCACAAGAAGCTTAGATAACAATTAAGAAAGCTGCCAAATCTTAATTACAAAGAATTGTAGGTTGTATGCTGCTTTTTTCTCTTCTGTAAGCCATGAAAGATGTATCTCCATTTCTGTGGATTTCTCTAGGATAATGCACATAAACTTGTATTATCAGGAATTATCTAACCACAGGAAAACCACAGTAAAGATTATCTAAATAGCACATAAAGAGAAATAGAAAAAAATATTATGAAAACTTAATTAAATACCCTCCTTATGCACCTGTATATCTACCAGACTAAAGCCTTGTTGGGTTAAATTCACTCACTTCTGGTTCTTCAGCAGGCAGAAATGAACTTATGATGGAGAAAATGAAATTTTGAAAGCAACCCTATAAAAATACTCTCCTAAAATTCACATAAAATAACATCATTCTTCAACTAGATTTGTTTTGTTGAACATATGACAAATAGTTGAGATTCTGCAAGTCCAAATTTTAAAGAAACTATAGATTTACAAAAAAAATGTGCAATTGGAAAACAATCATTTTTCAGGGTAGAATGATAGAATGTGTTACTTACAGGAGAGCCATAAGGTTCATTAAAGGAAGCCATAAAGATATAAATTCTTCAAAGGAGAGACATGGCTCAAATTGGCAACTTGGAATTAGATCAGGCCTTATCCACTGGAAAATTCCCTGACTGACAGAGACTGCTTGCAGAGTCATCCTGCTGTGCCAAAAGATAACATTTCTCCTCATTCTGAGAAAATAGCCTCAGGAAGGAGACACACTGAACCTGACACATGACTTTGAGCAAATTACTACAGCTACATTCAGCAGAGCTCCTATATGAAAACCAGATTGCTCTGCTTATTCTTGCTGATGCTTTTCCATGTACAGCAGAGGCCCTTTGCGATGATCTGAATAAAAGGAACATATCCCTTGCCTGTTTCAGTTCTAGCTCTGGTAAATTTTCTTAACTTCAAATTCCTTCCTATTTCTGTTCTCCTAAATCTAACAGTAATAATCCAAAGATGTTATAATATCTCCTCTTGGGGAAGCTTTCTCTCCCTGGGAAAAAGAAGGCTGAGCTCCAAGGCTTCCGTTTAAATCCCTACCCTATGTAGCTCTTTAATAACTGGAGATAAACGTCTTCAATGGTATCTCCAACTCTGTCCTCTCCAGGAATTAAAAATATAAAGGCAAAGAGAACATATATATAATTATTGTTATTGTAGGGGAGAACTACAGACAAGTCTTGTCTGTAGTTCTCCCCTACAAAAACAATAATTAATAAAATGGTCAGGCAGTATTTCTGTACAAATAAACTCAATAAATCATTTACATGGCCTACAAACCTATTTGCTTTTTGCTATACTGAAAATTAGATGCTATAAATATAAATAACATACAGACTCTATGATATTCTTTAAACAGGAAATTTTTAAATTTTCTTAGAAGGTCAATGGAAAAATCATAGAATTATGTATTCTTTCCCTTTAAAGAAAGAAAAAATTGCAAATGATTAAATTTCTTTGATGTATAAATGCATAGATTATTTCAAGAATCTAAGATCCATTTGCCAGTCTCCTAAAAATGAACATTTGAAAAAATGCTAGTTGGTAGTAATGAATCAGGTTTAATAACTGACTGAAAACAAGTTTATTCACTGACTGACTTCTTGGGATGATAAAGCAATTTCTAGACTCAAAACTGTATCTTTAGGGCATCTGGGGCACAGTGGATTTTACTGCAGTATAGGCTAAGCAAAGGTTGATAAGACCTTCAAGGAGGAAGTAATCAGGGAGTTACTAGGCAAACACAACTTTCAAATGCCTGTGCTGTCACATTTAGAGAAGCTAAGTATGACTCCTAATAAAAATGAAAGTCAGAAGAGCTTAGGCCAGTGATCTACAAGTCATGAAAGAGCACAGATCCCAGCCCAGACTACAATACCCAACAGAACTATCAGTTGCAATTGAAGGAGAAAGGAACAATTTCCATGATCAAAGTAGATTGTAAGGAATTTATGTTCACTGGAGGAAAATTACTCATTTAAAAATTAAAGTAGTAGACTGTGAAAAAAGCATTGTCATTCATTAGTTGGAATCTTAATGCTACAAACAAAAAAGCTTTAAATTATACTTTTAATTAATAAATCATGAGTAAGTTAAATGAAGTCCCTTATATTTCTGAAATAGATAATTCTATGATAAAAACTATGAAATATAAACTGTGGTAATTAAGAGTAGGAAATTGTGTCATTGTTAAAATGGAGAGAGATCTCTGTGCATGCACATAACTTAGTCTTCACAAAATCTAAAAAGTTTATTTCACAAGAGTAACACTTTTTCACATTAACAGAGTTTTGTAATGTAAAATTTTAAGTGTTTTCCTTGTTGAATATTCAACTCCATTTTAGGAATAGAACATCTCAAATCTACCTTAAATATTTTTGAGAAAATCAGCTATAGTATAAATCTTTTTTGATACTTTGGGCCAGGGACTAGAAATGATAGATTGTTAATTCATCCTATAAATTCAACTTCCCTTGATTTTCTTTGAATGTGGAAAATGCTAGGAATTTGAACAACTCCTCTGGAATACCAAACACATGATCTGTCACTGAATTTCAACTCAGCTTCTTTCTTTCATTTTTAGACTTCTTTACCTTTCTTATTTCATATGGCCATTTTACCTGCCTTGTTCATTAAAGAAAAAAGAGCTACTATCTCATTTTATAAATTATTATAAAGTTCAATACATGCACAGGCCAAAATATCCAAACTGGCTGTAGTAAATCCACAATTTATTTACTTAAATGGTTGAAAAGTTTCTGAAACTGCCTATTCAGAAATATTTAGCCATAGGCCATGTCTTTTGGAAGTGGCTTTAAGTATCCCAGAAAGAAAATTAATTGTACCCCAAAGAATTCATCTCTACATAATCTACAGTTACTTAATAGCAAATTGCTTTCAGTATGAAGTTTATTATGATAAAGTGAGGAAGATTGGAAATACTGAAAGGAAAGTTTAACTTGGCAGGATCACATGGAAAAGGTAAACAGGAAATGGAGAAATTATGGGGAGTTTCAACAAGCAGGAAAAATATTTATCTTACAGTGATGACCTCAAAGAAAAATAAAGCATATCACATGATAATGAGATAATCAAAAGCACAGAGGAAGAGGGATACACAAGAGAGAGAGGGAAGAAGTGAGGAGAAAGCAGATAGCTGTAAAAAGATAAAATATAGTGCTTTTAAACAGGGAACATCATTAACTAATAACTTGTAAAATGTGATATCCAAAGACAGTATGTTGTGTTTATGAAGTTTATAGCAGAAAAAGCCTCAACTGGGTAAGCAAAGGAATTTTATTACACTCAATATGTTCTTTTCAAAGTCATTCTCTTTTATAATGACAAATTCATTCTATGTGAGAGATGCAGTCTAAAGTGTGCCAATATTTCAAATTTCCTGTAAATCAGAAACACCCTATATGTAATTACCTGGTTCTATGAAAAAATTGTAACATATTTAAAATTCAAGCAATCCACCAATAATAAATTCAAATTATTTATCACATACAATCAGTAACTGTTTAAAACACTATTTCTGTAAAATAGAGTACTTTGTTGGTTCATTTTATTTAGTTGCTTTTTAAAATTTTTATTGAATTTTTGTGATTTTCATACAATATGATTTGATAGTATTTACATCCCCTCCCTGATCTGCACCTCTCTTTATTGCTCCCTGCCCTGCCCAATTCAATTTACCCACCATATTTTAAATGCAGTGTACAGAGTCTATTTGTGTCCTTACATGTCTGACAGGGTCTCTCTGTAGGACCACTGGTCTGGAACTCTCTATGTAACCAGGTCAGTCTCAGTCTCACATAGATTCATCTGTCTCTGCTTCTGGAGGGTTGGGTTAAGAGGTGTGTGCTACAACACTTGGCAAAAATTATCATCTTTTTTGACCCATGAATAAGATGCCAGAAGGACCTGTGGAAATTCTTGGAAGCATTGTTTTAAAGTTGTATGAAATGTGCAAAAGCTCAATAAAATTTCTACTTAATGCAATTTTTAAAAATTATCTTGCCTTTAATCTCAGCACTCAGGAGGCAGAGGCAGGTGGATCTTTGTGACTTCAAGGCCAACCTGGTCTACATAGTGAGTTTCAGGCCATCTGGAGCTACAGGGGGAAATTGTCTCAAAAAGAAATGCATATGCCAAAATCACAATGAAGAATAATAAAATGAAAAGCCAAAACACTATATCCCCACCAAATTCCACAAATCCTGTAGAAGAGTTCTACGAAGAGAAACCCCTAGAGCTAAAAGAAGATAGGGATAAACTTCTCAATGAATTCACAAAAGAGATAGAAACATTGAAGAAAACTCAGGCAGAAATAAAGAAGGAAGTGCAAAACTTAATAAGGCAATGTGAAACAACAGGGTAAAGCTTCACTACCAGAATAAATGAAATGGAAAACAGAATATCAACACTGGGGGATAAAGTTGAAGAAATGGACCAATCAAGCAAAGATTATGGAAATTAAAAAAAAAAAACACAAGAATGGAATATGTAAGAGATGTGGGACACCGTGAAAAGACAAAATCTAAGGATCATAGGAATAGAGGAAGGAGAATAATTCAGGTAAAAGAGCCCAAATAAATGACCTAACACTGCAACTCAACACACTGAAAAGGCAAGAACAAATGAAACACAAACCCAGCAGACAAGAAAAAATAACAAAAGTCAGAGCAAAAATTAATGAAATAGAAACAAAGAAAACATCACAAAGAATCAATGCATCTAAGAGCTGATTCTTTATAAAGCTAAACAAGATAGACAGACCCTTAGCACACTTAACCAAAAGAAAGAAAGAGCAAATCCAAATCAACAAAATCAGAGATGAAAGATGAAACATCACAACAGACACCCAAATTTTTAAAAACCTATGCACTACTAAATCTGAAAATCTAAAAGAAATGGATGGATATCTGAAATCATGGGAACCACCAAAGTAAAACCACGAAGAGATCCATAGTTTAAACACACCCAACATATGAGGAAATTGAAACAGTGATACAAAATCTCCCAACTAAAAAAAAACCAGGCCCAGATGAATTTACAGCAGAATTCTATCAAACCAACACTACTTATATTATTCATGGTAGAATCACAGGGAGGACTCCAAAATTCTCTCTATGAAGCCAGCATTAGTCTAATATCAAAACCAGGTAAAGAGACAACAAAAAAGAAAACTATAGACCCATATCCTTAATGAACATAGATGCAAAAATTCTCAACAAAATACTTGCAAATGCATACAGACACACATCAAAAGGATCATTCACCATGATCAAGTAGGCTTTATCCCAGAGATACAGGGATGGTTCAATATATAATAAATGTCATCAATCATATAAACAGACTCAAAGACAAAAATCACATTGCCATCTGAATAGATGCAGAAAAGGTTTCTGACAAAATTCAGCATGCATTTATATTCAAAGTTCTAGGGGTAACTGGACTGGAGGGAACAGACCTCAATATAATTAAAGCTATATAAAACTAACCCACAGCCAACATCATGCTAAATGGAGAAAAATTGGAAGCATTCCCATTAAAATCAGGAATCAGACAAGGATGTCTACTATCTCCATTCCTTCACAACATACTGCTTGAGACTCTTGCTAAAACAATAAGACAGGAGAAGGAAATTAAAGGAGTACTAATTGGAAAAGAAGAGGTCAAACTATCACTTTTTGCAGATGATACGATACTGTACCTAAGAGATCTCTAAAGTTTCACCAGAAAACTCCTAGTACTGACAAACAATTTCGGTATAGTGGCAGGATATAAAGCAATCTACAAAAATCAGTAGCCTTTCTAAATACCAATAACAAGCAATTGGAGAAAGAATACAGGAAAATGCTCCCATTCACAATTCCTGTAAAAAAAAATATCTTGGAATAAATCTGACCAAAGACACCAAATATCTCTACAATTAAAAACTTAAATCGTTAAAGGAAGACATGGAGGGAGACACCAGGAGATGGAAAGACATCCCATGTTTATGGATTGGAAGAATTAATATTGTGAAAATGACCAACCTACCAAAAGCAATATATAGATGCAATGCAATCCCAATCAAAATCCCCATGACATACTTCACAGAATTAGCAAAAACCATACTTAAATTCACATGGAACCACAAATGACCACAGATAACCAAAGCAACCCTGAGCAAAAAGAGCAAAGCTGGGGGGATTACAATACCACATCTCAAACTATACTACAGAGCTATAATCATAAAAACAGCATGGTACTGTTACAAAAATAGACACTTAAATCAATGGAATATCATTGAAGACCCAAACCTGAGTACATGCAATTTCAGCCACCTGATCTTTGACAAAGTCACCAAGAACACACAATGGAGGAAGACAGAATCTTCAACAAATGGTGCTGACAACACTGGATAAGCCACCTGTAGAAGAATGAAACTAGATTCTTATATTTCACCTTGCACAAAAGTCAACCCCAATGGATCAAAGGCCTCAATGCGAAACTGGAAACCCTGAAACTATTAGAAGAAAATATTGGCAGTAACTTACAAGACATAGGTGTCAGAAAGGATTTTCTACAACGGACTGAAGTTGCTCAGGAATTAAGGTCAGCAAACAACATGTTGGATCTAATTAAACTAAAAAGCTTCTGTACAGCAAAAGAAAAATTTAAAAAGTGAAGAAAATATCACAGAATTGGAAAAAATCTTCACCAGTGACACATCCAACAGAGGTTTAACATCCAGAATACATAAAGAACTCAAAAAGCAAAGAATTGAGAAGGAAAAAAAAAGATCCAATTAAAAGATGGGCTAAAGATCTAAGCAGAGTTCTCAAAGGAAGAACAAAAGATGGCTAAGAAATATCTCAAAAAGTGTTTAGCACTCTTAGTAATCAGGGAAATGCAAATTAAAACCACCCTAAGCTATCAACTTACCCCAATCAGACTGGCTAGGATCAAGAGGAAAAAAGATATCAAGCTAATGAGGATGTGGATAAAGGGGAATACTCATTCACTGCTGGTAGCATTGCAAGCTCGTGCAACCTCTATAGGAAACAATGTGGAGAACTCGTATAAAACTAAAAATGAACTTCTCATATGACCCGGTTATACTACTCCTTGGCATAAACCCAAAGGACTCATTCTATTATAGAGACACTAGTACAACCATATTTGTTGCTGCTCTTTTCACAGTAGCTAAGAGATGGAAGCAACCTAAGTGCCCCTCAACTGATGAGTGGTTAAACAAAAATGTGGTATATCTACACAATAGAGTTCTATTCAGCAGTAAAGAAAGATGAAGTAATGAAATTTTCAGATGAATGGATGGCTCTAAAAATTATTATACTAGGTGAAATAACACAGACTCAGCAAAACAAAAGATGTATGTTTTCCCTCTTATGTCGATACTAGCACCAATTTTTTAAAAATTCCAAGTCCTTTTAAGATGATGCTACACAGCAGTCCCTTCTGCTTGAAATAACTACCATCATCATGACATCAGCTGAACCTGACCGCTAAACATTGTCACAATTGGGCTTGTTGATGGTTGTGCTCATTCATTAAAGGAGGGTCAATCAGGATCACTGGACCCTCATTGGATTATTTGGCTACTCTTCCCAGCCAACTGTATGTGATTAGGCCCTAATCACACATGGCCTCCTGGATTTGGGGAGGGCTAAAGTATACAAAACAGAAAAGGCTAGGAAGTGAAGGCATGACCCATGCTGGGTAAAGGCTTTCTGGTATGCATACACTCAGGTCATACATATACCTCAGCAACCCCTCAGTTATCTCGGTAAATAATCTCAATAAATCCATTGGTTCCACAGCAAAACTGTAATCTAAATATTGGCTTGACACTAGAACCTTAAAAGGGAAGAAAAGAAGTCTCACAACAGATGGAAAATTTTTGTTAATGCTATTATATCTCATAATTACTTTAAAAAAAAAGAAAATGAGAATTTAAAAGATGTTAAAAGGATATGGGAATGGAGATATTTCCCAAAATAGAAAAAATGAGAAAGCCTAAGCAAATGATGATGGTCTATTTAGGTTTGATATCATATATAAAGGATTAATAAAATAATATACACATAATCTTGAAATTTCTATGGTCATACTTTAGTCAACTAGTTTAAGGAACAAAATATATATCTAGTCAAGGTTTATGTGAGAATATTTGTTTTTTTTTTACCCAAACCTTAGCTACATAGCACATGATAATTAAAAGTATCAGACTTGTGAAACTAACCTTAGTGGATGTTTAAAAGCGAAACCTTGAGGCCTATATTAATGTGGTCAGAGGGACTGAAAGAACAGGTTTTTTGCCCCATACCCTCCAAAGTTGACTAAGTTCCAGGGAACTGTGGAACATCTCTCAAAATGTCCTGTAACTGTGGTGAGTTAGCTGTCCTCTTGTTCAGGGCGAATGTGGGGACCCCACTAGATGGACTTGAAATAGTGTCCAGCCTACAAAAGGAAGGTCAATTCAGAGGAAATATCTCATTCATGCTTCCAAGTGAAGCCAGACATGGTCAAGCAGAACCTTTGACTTATCTTCGAAGGAACTATTAAAAGGAAGGAGGCAGGAGCTCCTCCCAAGCCCATGTGACCCCTGAGGAACAAATCCTCAAATGACCTTAAGTGTAAAAATAAATTGAATTATTTGGGACAACTGTATGGTCTTAAACACACAAAAGGAAAGCATAAATAAAGAGTAAAGTCATCAGTATATTTCTTTAAGCGTTCAAGGGCTTACATTTCCCAGACATTAGGCTTAAATCTATATAAACGTTATTTAGACAATTATTTCTTATTGATGATTTTGTTCCTAACCAGGAAGTGCTGCTCAGATGTAAGACTTCAAATCTTGGTCTTGAATACTGTAGTGCCCACCTGTAGCTAAGTGAGACAACTAGCCATTATTCTAAAATGATGAATAAATTTGTTTTCTCCCCTTATCTAGATACCTTGGAGAGGGTACTGACTCTGATTCTAAAAACTACAATAGCTATCAAAATACCTGAAAGCAAATCCCGAGTCCATCACTCCAGTCTTGGAAGACAAAAGAAAAATGAGGAGGAACCTAATAGAGGGATACTTTGGGAAGCTCTTGTCAAGAAATTCCAATGGACTATCATATGAACATTTGAAAATTGCCCTGTTCTGACTTTTTTCTAGTTCTCTGTCTAGAAATTGTAATGCTAATTACTCTTGCCTTTACTTCTCCTTCACATCTCCTCTTTATGATTCAATGACCCTCTTTCCCCTTAGAGATAATTTGGGAGTCTTTTAGATAGACCCACTGCAGGGGTACTCCAATTGGCTCACTGTGCATCCCTGTTCGGTATGGAAGAAGCCAGAGCTGTCTGTGTCCCTATTTCCTATTGGCAATTTGGGTAACCTCTTCAGAGGATGGTGTGCTAAGAATAGGAGGTAAGAATTGCCTAGACATTAGGGTAAAAAGACCCCAAAGAAAGTAGCCAGTTTCTTGGTTAAATGTCAAAATGTCCTTGGATCTCTTAGCAACATACTCTGTTACAAAGGCCAAAAATGTTGAAAGTATTTGAGAGCTTGTATCTAATCCTTAAAATATTTTAGGGTTACCTTATCAGAGGGGGGAATGTTAGAGTAAAATTCCCATACAAATAAATAAATAAATCAAAGAAGAAGAAAGAGTACTTGAATCTATCAGAAAAAAAAGTTATGGGGAGATATGGGAGGAGTTGGAAGGGAGGGAGAAGGCATGGATTTGATCAAAACAACTTACATTCATTTATGAAATTCTCAATAAATTATTTATTTTAAAAAATGAATAACAACTATAGTGTTCTTGGGATCTAAACTCTGTTGATACAGCTCTACCAAACAAAACAGGAGACAGAAGTTGTTGAGAAGAAATGGATTTATATATCATTTTGTCCAAAATGTGGAGCAGAAAGGTTCTGTTTCCCTCCACTTTGTCTATAGCAGTCTTACAATTTACAGAAAACTTGAAAACAAAGCCAGGTAAAATACACAGGCAAAGTCAGCTGTGATATAAGTTATCAATACAGTGAGGTGAGTCTTTTTCCTAGAAAACAGTACCTTGTCTGGTGATATAAAGGCCTATCTGCCCCAGCAGGTAATTTTCTGGAACGATTCTGAGTTTTTGAGTCTCTCACATAATTCTTTTCTTTTTTCCTTATCTATTCTTCATGATTGAGGTGTTTACCATGCTGTCATTTACTTTTGGACTTATATATAGATTCCATTTAGGACTCCTGAAATGCATAAGCAACAATTAAAAAGAAACATGCCTGTATCTGAAAGAAATGTCATGTGCCAAAATCAAGTAGGAATCATTCATAAATCATGGGATGAGAAGCAGTTCAGAGTCAAATAGGCATGAACAAATGTTCTAAATTGTACCTCTTGGTTTCAGTAACTTTTTGAAGGGCTGGCACAAGTGACCCCATTTTTGTTGTTGGTTTTTGAAATAGCTTATGATTCTGAAACAGTGGTGTCAGCATACAAAAGACCTAGGCAAACTCAAGCAGACAAAACCCCAGCACAGAGCTATGGAAATGGGTAAAATGTCTGAATCTTACTTGAAGAATTATTCATCACTGCTGGGTAAGAAAGGGCTGAGCTTCTAAAAGGGAAGTACTCAAGACAGGTTGAACAGACCCCAGTGGATGAACTTGCACTTAGGAAAGACTGGAGACACTAATATGACACAATAGGTCTTAATACAAAAGACAGAGTATATGAATTCCAGTTGGGGGATTCTATGAGAGGGTGGCAAATGGGGAAAGGGTTATAAAAACATGTTCTGTGTGAAATGCACAAAAATTCAATAAAATATATTTAAAATTTTTTTTATTTTTTATTTATGTGTATATGTATATTGCCTATGTTTAGGTAAGTGCACCCATATTGTGCAATGTCCGTGGAGGACAGAAGAGGCTGTTAGATACCCTGGAACTTGAATTAGGACAGTTGTTGGCTGCCATGTGGGTGCCGGGATTCAAAACCAGGACTTCTGGAAGAACAACCAGTGTTCTTAACTGCTGAGCCATCTCTCCAGCCCCATCAATAAAATATTTTTCTAAAAATACATTTAAAGGTAAACATAACCAAAGACATGAAAGATCTCTGTGATGAGGCCAGGAAAGATGGCTTGTGGTTTAAGAGTACTGGTTGCTCTTGCAAAAGACCTGAATTCTTCTTAAAAGCCATCCTTAACTCAGGTTCCATGGGATCAGGAACCCTTCTCACCACAGTAGACATTGCATGACATGGCTGTACTTACATACATGTAAGCAATACATTCATACACATCAAATTAGAATAATAAAATACTTTAAAAACATGTAAAAAGAGATCTATGACAAGAATTTTAAATCTTTGAAGAAAGTGATTGAGGAAGAAACAAGGAATTGGATAGACTCTACTGGTAGAATTAATATTGTGAAATTTAATGTAGTATTAAAAGCATTGTATAGATTCAAGGCAATGTCAATCAAAATTCCCACAACACTCAGTCACCTGATATTTGACAAAGATGCCAAGATCACACACTGGAGAAAATATATCACCTTCAACAAATGGTCATGGCAAAATTGCGTCTCCACTTGTAGTAGAATGAAATTAGACCTTTCCTTTCACCCTGCACAAAAGTCAACTCCAAATTGATCAAAGACCTCAATGTATAACCTGAAACTCTAAAACTGTTGGAAGAAAACACGTGCAGTACCCTACAAGATATAGGTTTGAGAAAGGACTCTCTAAATTGGCTATCAGTTACATCAGTATTAAGGTAAACAACTGACAAGTGAGACATCAAAAATTAAAAAGCTTCTGTACAAAACAAGAAACAACCACAAAAGTAAAGAGGAAACCCAGTGAGTGAAAATCTTCACCAACCACACACTGTATAGGGGATTAACAGGCAGAAAATACAAAGAAATCAGAAAACAAAGAATCAAGGGAAAAATAGGGGCTGGAGAGACGGCTCTGTTGTTAAAATCACTGACTGCTCTTGCTCAGGGCACAGGTTCGGTTCCCAGGACCCATATGACAACTAACAACAGTTCATATGTCCTGTTCCAAGGGATCAGAGCCTTCTTCTTCTGACATCCATGGACTTTCCATGACTCTGATGAACTCATATGCATTCTGGCAATACACACATACACATAAAATCAAATAAAAATAATCAAAAAGAAAACAAATTAAAAGATGAGCTGTGCATCTAAACAGAGTTCTTTAAAAAAGAAATAAAAATTCCTAAGAAACTCCTTAAAAAGTGTTCAACATTATACTAATTATGTAAGTGAAAATCTTAACCACTTTATGATTTTATTCTTTCCTAACCGGAATGACTAAGATCAAGAGAAAAAAAATGACACTAAATGTTGGTGAGGTTATGGGAAATGGGAACTATTCATTCCCTTCTTATTGCAAACAAGGGCAACCAATGTGGAAATTAGTGTGGAGAACTCTTAAAATACTAAAAACAAATATACCAAATTATTCAGTAATATCATTCTTTGGCATATATCCAAAGACTCAGCCTACTGAGAGATACATGTACATTCAAGATTGTTGCTGTTATTTTCACAATAGCTAAACAATGGAAACAAATCAAATATCCCTCAGCTGACAAATGGATAATTATGTAGTACATTTATACAATGGAGTCCTGCTAAGCAATAAAGAAAAACAGAAACATAAAATTGGCAGGTAAATAGGTGAATCTGAAAACTGTTATACTAACTGAAAAAACACAGACTCAGAAAAAGACGTGATATATTTTCTTTATCATTTGTGAATCTTAGCATTAAATTTCTGGATATGATTATGTATCCTAAAGTAACTTCAAGAGCCAGGAAAATTGAAGGGAACCATGGAGCTAAAGTGAAAGAAAGAGCTGGCAGAGGAGGATAGTTGGAGATAGATATTACTACCGGAGAAATGCTCAAAATGGTGGTTTTTAAGTGGGAATGGCAGAGGGAAAGATATACAAAGAAACAGGGTGGTAAAAGGGGAAGAAGGAACTCAAGAGAGGGGTGATAATAGGAGACAAATATTATCAAGGGAAAAATGTGAGTACTTTAACTGGAGAAGGAGGAGTGAGGGCTAGAGGGTATGAGAAATGAGTGATAAACAATGCTTTGGTAATGTAAAAAACAAGATCGAAATGTGTTAGTTAAAAAGCCCACTGAAAAATACATACACAATATTTGTACATCATTATATGTGTACAGCTGATGGATTTATAAAAATGAACACACAGCCTGGCAGAAGAAACCTCCTTTTGAGTTGTCTTTCAAGGGGGTCCAAGAAAATCCAAAAATTACACAGGTTGTTGCCACAACCCTTGATTACCTGTCAAAATTTCTAAGTAAAGTACTATTAATGAAGACAGGATATATTTCAGATACAGAACCAGGAACAATGAAGCTGGAACTAACCTGGACTCCTCCTACCTAAATACTAGATCTCATCATTTTACTGTGCATGCTACAAAGGGAGAAAATCAATCCATGCTTCAACCCACCTTAAAGTCTAATAACCCAAACAATGACCAGCACAGAAAACTGTATTTGTGAATAGTGGCTGCACTACTAGTGGCTCTTTCATCTTGGAGGTAATCAACACTTATCTAATTGGATTTAAAGTCTTCTCAGTGGGAAGAAATGATGTGTGGCACTGTAAAAATAGCAAAATACGCTTGGCTGGAGAGATCATAGAGCCTAGACAAAACCCTACATCTGTCACAGCTTTAAACAAATGTAATTTCTTACTGTATGCTAAACAGGGATCCTTATATTATTAATGACAGGTAAACCAGTCACCACTCATCAAATAAGATTCTTTTTGTAGCAGATGGAGATGACTACAGAGTTCTACAACTGGTCACACACAGACAATAGGTTTCTGGGAGACTTCTAACTCTGAGTGATGTATATACAACAGAACCTGTCCAACTAAGACTCACAAAGCTTGTAGAACAGAGTAGCAAGAATACTAATGAATTTCTCTACTCTTACAATGGAAACAGCCTGATTCAACAAGAGGTCAAGGCCACAGCAAACCAGATACAGAGAATAAAAGACTGAAGAGTTCATGTTCCTGGCTAGAACTCCTATATTAAAACTTATCTATACAGAGCTCAGGGACTGTTGTGTAAGAGGGAGGAGAAAGATTGTAATGTCCAGAAATAGTACATGACCATAAGGAAACAGAGACTGCAAGCTCCTGTAGATTTTCTGTGGAAATTATAACAGTACTGACAGGATACATAAGACCCATGCAAACACAATCAGACAAATGTCAGAATAGTACCAGGAAAATGGACAGAGGCCCCAATCTTAGCTGAAGAGCTATTGACATCTGTTCACTGTTGAGGGAGGGAGAGTTTATCTTCTTAAAGGGAGTTGACACTTGAAAGGTTGAACAGGATCCAGTGAATGAACTCACACTGAACGACATCTGGGTTCACAAACTTGAATTGATAGGTCTTAATATATATGACAGAATGCATGAAATCCTGTGGGGAATTATACAGTGGTGCATATAGGGGGTGTCATATGAATATGAGTAAGATGCATTGTATAAAATGCACAAAATTCAATAACCTGCACACTGAAGAAATTGAAAAATTATGCAGTGTTTGCACCTTCTTTCATCTTTATGAGTCTGAGGGAATAGAATTTTTGAGGTGTTTCAATCAAGCAATATCATCACTGTATAACATGTATGCCACCCATTACAGAGCACAGGTACTGTGGTGACCCATAGAATGTGTAGCACTTTAGTCATGGCAACAAAGTAAGTAGAATAGTAAAATAATTTCTACTTTTAGCATAATGGTAATTGGGATTTTAATATTTTCTAGCAGAAATAGAGGACAGAAAATTATGACATCCTAACTTTGGTTTCCATTCATTAGTACCTTTTGCCCCCCTAGCTTCACATAGTCTTGGGAAAATTGTCTGACTGTACGGAAGATGGAAATTGATTTAAATGTGGGACATCTTAATGCAGCTTTCTTGTGTTTGTTACCCATTCTAATGTGAGGCTGTTTGGTGATGAAGCTGTTTTGATTCACCCATCCTATAAGTAACTCCTCTCTCTTGTCCTTTTGTTGGCCCAATGAAATCATTGATCCACCATGTTGTACTTGAGTTGATTCACTTCTTTGATCTATCATTGGTGCCCTATCTAATGAAGTAATGTTTGTTCACATCTCCCCAGGAAAAGTAAAACAAAAAGGACACTGAATCACCCATTATTATTGAATTTGAGCCAATCTTTCAATTTTTCTTCAGTAGTATTTATTTTATGAAACAAGACTCAGCCCCAAGAACAGTATTGAGAGAAGCAAACAACCAGGACTAATAACAGGAACTTAAAACAAACCGTATATAGATATATAATGCAAGCATATTAATCCTAACGCCACATTATGAGGTTAGGGAGGACAAAGGGACTTAGAAATCCCATTGGACATGCTCAGAGACTAGGAGTTTCCTCATTCTCCATCAAAGAAGCTTCTTTTTCAGTGATCAGTGGTAAATGCAGATACTAATGGCTGATTAAGATGATCAGCACCAAATGGCACATCAGTATCACCCCCTCCAAGAATTACGGAAGATTGTGGAAGAGGATGTAGAAATGTCTTATATCATGGGATGACTGTGGCATTTATGAATTTCAAAACCTGTGGTTATCTACAGAAGGCCTGCACAATACTTAGTCTACAAATATTCTGTCATAAATGGGAGGAAGAGCTCAAGGATCTCTGTCCATGGGAGCTAACAGTATTTGATGGCTATGGAGGAGAGGAAGACACTGTCAACGGCAATACAGCCAGTGGTGAATTACCCATGCTCCAGCAGATAGCTACAGACCCATGGACATGTGAGTGTCCCTCCTTAGACCCAGTAGATTAGAAATCAAAATAAAAACAAAACAAAAACCATAAAAATGGCATCGAGACTTGTTGGCAGGAGAGGAGGGTATTTGATGGTGGGGAAAGGAGGAGAATAGAATGATGGAGGGGTGAATGAAACAGAATGTATTTAATGCATGTATGAAGTTGTCAAAGAATATGTTAATTAAAAATTTTAAATTATTAATATAGCAAGCTGATTAGGTACATGCTTTTAATTTCATTACTTGAGGGGCTGAGTAGATAGAAATCTCTGAGATCATGCCCACCTTGATTGACACAGAAAGTGCCAGATCTGTTGGGGCTACATTGAAACGCTGTAATAAGCAAGCAAACAAGCAAACAAACAAGCAATTGAATAGGAAAAAGTAAAATGATAAAAATGATCAAATTAAGATAGTTTAAATAGATGTATGTATACAAAAATTGAAAAAATATCAAAGGCTAACTCAATAAAATAAAAAACAGAAAAGGAAAATATAGTAAAGACATTCTACCTTCCTGAGGAGATTTTATGAAAAACCAAACAAAATGTTCAAAAATTTTTCTTGCTGAAGAATTAGATGCATTGTTTCCCAGGCTGCTTGTTTTGAAACCTGTCATGTATTAGGCACAAAATGAAATTCACCTGCAGCAATTTCTGTTCCTTCTGAATTTCAGTCAAACAGTAAAACCAGACAGAACACTATGGATTCCTGGACCCAAATTCCCAACCACTCAGGCAGAGACATTTGTTTCATTGCTATACTCATATTAATGAACTCTGTGTGCTGAACTGTGTAGATGATGTCCATAGAACACATTGTTAAACCATTCTCTTTACATAGTCAGTGGATCAATTGGGTTTGCTCTAACTAGGGTTTTATGAACAGATATAAGCAGCCTTTCAATTCTCTGATGGTCTAAATTTTCTGATAGGAACATAATCTACAGATGAGCCACAGTTTCTGATGTCAAAATTCTGTGATTTGAGTTCTGGTTCTACATTCAACTTCAATTTTACTCTTTTTTTTCAGTGTCTTCATACTTTCATTATCTTGTGAGTATGAGAAAATAAAGAAAAATTCATATTAAAAACTACCTAAGGGAAAACGATAGAAAACAACATTCCAAGAAAATGGCACTAAGAAGCAAGTATGGGTTGCAATTCGAATATCTGTCAAAATAGACTTCAATTAAAAGTAATCAAAGGATATAAAGATCATTTCATTCTAGTTAACCCTAATTAACCAAGAAGATATTACATGCATGAATATATATGCACCAATCCCTAGTGCAATAAATTTAATAAAAGCAATACTGCAAGAATAAAAAAGCAGATTAACACAAACTCGGTAATAGTAGATGACTTCAATACCATGATATCTCTCTCGGGTTCCTTCTTTCCCTTTACCTCCCTGGTTTCTTTCTATTTATTGGATTCTTTAGTTACATCAGAATATATACTCACATGTAAAGGATTGGTGTTATGATTCACAAAATGAGGGAAAACATATGTCACTTTTATGAGACTGTGTTATTTCACTTAGTATAATAGTTCCTATTTTCATCCATTTCTATGCCAGTTTCATAATTCAGGCTTTACTCACTGCTGAGTAGAAATCTATTGTGTAAACAAACAACATTTTTTGTCCATTTATCAGTGGAAGAGCATTTACATATTTTTCATTTCTTAGCTATTGGGAAAAATAATTAACAAACACGTACCTAAAGTTCAATGAGTCCCTTCTGTACATGACAAGGAGTGATATAACCAGCTCATATGATAGATTCATTTTTAGTTTGTTAAATATTCTCCATACTGTTTCCATATTTTGCATTCCTAACAGCAATGAATGTGTTTTCCCCTTTCTCCACATTCTTGCCAGGATTTGCTGGCTTTTCCTGTCTTAATTTTAGCCTGACTGACTGAGGTAAGATGAAATCTTAGTGGTTTTGATCTGAATTTCTGTAATTACTAAGGATGTTGAGCAATCTTTTAAATATTTATTATTTTTATTTTATGTGTATGTGTGTATTGTCTGCATGTAGGTAAGTGCACTTGTGTTGTGAAATGCCTGCAGAGGACAGAAGAGGTTGCCAGATCCCCTGAAACTGGAGTTACAGACAGTTGTTAACTGCCATCTGGGTGCTGGGATTCAAACACAGGTCTTCTGCAAGAACAGCCAGTGTTTTCTACCGCTGAGCAAGTCTATGGTGTATCGTAATCATTTTTGTTTCTTCTTTTGAGAACTCTGTGGTCAGGAATTTCATTCACATTTTATTGGGTTGATTATTTTCTTGTTCCTTTGTTATTTGAGTTCACTGTATATTCTGGAAATTTATTATCTTTCAGATGTGTAGTAGGTGAAGATTTTCTCCCACTCAAAGGGTTTCCTCTTTACTTATTTGATTTTTGCTTTTGTTGTACAGAAGATTCTTAGTTTAATGAGGTCCCACTTCTTCATTGTTGATTTTAATGCCTGAGTAACTGATGGCTCATTTAGAAAATCATTTCCTTCACCTGTATCTTGTAGGGTACTGCCTAAATTTTCTTCTAGATGTTCCATATTTTCAGGTTTCATATTGATGTCTTTGATCAATTTGTACTTAACTTGTCTGAAGTATGATAGATCAGGGTCCAGTTTTATTCTTGTAGAGGAAAATATTCAGTTTTTCCAGTGTCATTTATTGAAGATGCTATCAGAAATTTAATGCACTCATGTTTTTGTCTTCAATTATGTTCTGTTGCTCTACGTGTCAACATGGTAGGACCTTCCTTCTCCTGGTGTCTTCCTCTAACTCTTTCTTTTTAGACAGTGAGAGAAAGAGGAGAGATAAATACTGCCTAGTTTTAGAAAACAAGAGGTAGCCATATTAGTTCAACAACTTACTGACAAATTATACATGCATTATCACTACATGAGTCCATTTGTATAGTTAAAGGCTACATAATGAGAAACAGTGCCAGAGAGGATATATCTTCCTTTGAGTTCTTGACCAGGGTGGTCCTAGAGACTCACAAAATTACTCAGGTTATTGCAACTGTCCTTCATGGCCTCCCAGAACTTGAAGGCAAGTACCTATTGCCAAAGTCACAACATACGTCAGACACAGGATTTGGAATGATAAAGCTGCAACTGACCTGAAACCACTACCCCTGAAGTCTGGGTCTCATAGTTTTGGAGAGTCCTATGAAGGTGCTGTAGTAGTCAGGGTTCTCTAAAGAAACAGAACTGGTAGAATGAATATATATGTATAGAGATTTATCAGCTTAGCTCACAGGATAAAGTCTGAGTAGTCCAACGATGGCTGCACTACACTGGAGATGCTGGGAATCTGTAGTTGCTCAGTCCATGAGGCTGGATGTCTCAGTAGTCCCAATCTGGCACAGAAGGTCTGATGAATTCCAAAATATCAGCTAGTCTTCAGTCTACAGCAGAACGATGAACTCACCCATGAGAGAGAGGCAGGCAGTAAAAAGCCAGGTGTTCTCCTCTGTCATGGCCTTTTATAAGGGCTGCCATCAGAAGGTAAGACCCACATTTAGCGTGTGTATTCCAGCTTCAGATGATCCAATTAAGAAGATCTCTCTCATTTCAGTTAATCCCAGATCCAATCAAGTTGACACCCAGGATTAGCCATCACAGGTACCTAGAGAAAACATCAATGGATGACCCACCACCAGCTTCAAGACCAAATAACCACATCAATGGTCAGAACAGCATACGTCATTGGTGCAGTAGTGGCAATTTCATCTTGGGCGCAATCAACAGCTACCTCATTGAAGCAAAAGCCCACTCAGTGGGAGGAAACACAAATCTGCTACTATGAACATAACCTAATACACATGGCTGGAGTGGTCATAGATCTTAGAAAAAACCACAGAGTGTCACATCACTAGACTAATGTGATTTCTTACTATGTCCAAAGTACGTATGCTTATATTTACAGACAAATAACTCAGTCACCACACATCAAAAGAAGCTCATTTTGCATCAGTCAGAGACTGTTACCAAGTACCACAACTGGTCATGCACAGGTATTTTCTATGAATTTCCCAGGCCTAAGGGAACATAAACAATGCAATCTCTGTATCTAATGCTTGTGGAACGTAGAACAGGGATAAAGAAGAGAACACGAATGAACTCTCAGTTCTCAATAATGAAACTCCCTCATGCAATGGATAGTCAGGAGCACAAGAGGTCACAAATAGCCAAAGAGTAGATGGTACCCGAATTCTATTGGGGTCTCTTGCACTTTCAGGCAAACTATATGACATATCTTTGTGTGTATTTATTATTGTCATGGGGGGGAGAATGACTAACAAAGAAATGAGCACCCCATGCCTAGCAATGCACCCCTCGGCTCCAGTGGCACCTCCAGTTGCCCAGCTCAGAGTCCACTGTAGCAGACCTTTTCTGCAGCATGTCCATAATCACTGCTACCATTCACTCAGGCCTCAGAAGCCAGTGGTCTCACACGAGGTCCATTCTGACAGGCCATTCTGTCCTTGAGTATTCCCAGCTGATGCTGCTGCACGTTCCCCATGCCGCGTGCTACCCCCAGCTCACAGCTTCCATTCCAAGATGGCTCCCAGCAGCCCTTCAGTAGTCCACCCTGTGTGACAGGCCCCACCCCTGGAGGAGCTAGTCAATTGGGAGACAAGAGATCAAGAGTGTGCTGAATGATGGTCCTTGGACAAGATCTCTTTATTAAACTTCACCCACCAAAGGCTCAGGGCCATCTTAGAAGACATGACAGTATGGGGCGTGCGCGCTCTCTCTCTGGGCGCACTCCCAGAATGGCACTCCCCCGCCACATATGGCTAGTCACTGGCAGGTCTGGCCACAGGCATCTCTGGCCGTGGCGGTGGGTGCCCTGCAGGCTTTTCCCAGCGGCTCGGGTCCCGTGTCTCTGGAGCTTCTCTGCTGCAGAAGCGTTGTCCTGCCCCTTGGGAGAACTACGGAGACAGCGAAAGCTAGGATGTCCACGAGTCGGTAACGAGGGAGTGCTGCCCCCTGGAGAGATTGGGCTGCCGGTAGTGACACAAGACTCAAGACTTGGCTTAGTCTGTGTTACAGCTTTATTCTCTGAGACCCAGCTCTCTGTGTCCCAGCTTTCTGCGACCCAATTCTCTGACCATTAAGAGAAGACTAAGACATTTATACCATGGGGGTAGTGGTAAAAGCTTTGGCTGTTAGATGCTTTGTGAGGCATTCTATTTACATATGGAAGTGGATTTCTGCCACACTGCTAGACTGTTGTCTGCCTGGAGAAATTACAGGAAGGCATGGTACCTTTCAGAGCCAAAGGCCATGTTTATGTTATGGCATTTGTAGTGGACACTTCAAAAGGAGAGACAGGAAAGATGCCAGGAAGACACCCTGCTTATGAAAGGAGCCCGCAGCACATGATCCCGAGCTGCATGAGCTGTCCGGTTGTGAAGGGACTTCGACTTTGCATAACAGAGGCTCCCAACATGACAGAAAGATTGTAAGAGCCAGGGAGGAGGTGCATGATCATATGGAAAGAGAGTCCTACAGTCTCCTGGAAACCTGATCATATGACTCTAAGGCAATGGTGTCAGTATACACAAGTGCCATGCAAAGTCAGGCAGACAATAACCCAGCATAGAACTGGTAAAATGAACAGCAGATTCCAAACTTATCTGAAGGAATGTTGGAAACTGATTGCTGCTAGATGAAGAAGGGCTGATCTTCCTAAAATAAGGGACTCTAGAAAGGCTGAATAGACTCAGTAGTTGGACTTGATCAGGATAATGGCTGGAAACACTGACAAGGCAGTAGGCCTTAACAGGTATGAAAGAATATATGGGTTTCAGTGAGGTGACTATAGGAGACTTCCAGTGGGAATGGGAGTATAAAGATGATTATGTTTGTTTGAGATTATATGTATGAAATACACAAAATTTCAATAAAACAATAATAATTTTTTAAAAGATTAAAATTTTTCACTGTATATATCTTTAATGTCTTTGGTTAGGTTTATTCCTAGATTTTTAATTTTTATTTATTATTTTTATTTTATGTGTGTGCATGGATTGCCTGCATGTAGGTAAGTGCACCTATGTCATGCAATACCCACAGAGGACAGAAGATTCTGTTGGATCCCCTGGGAATGAAGTTGTGCATAGTTGTTAGCAGCCATGTGGGTCCTAGGATTCAAACCCAGGTCTTCTGCAAGAACAACCAGTGTTAGCCGCTGAGCCATCTCTCCAGCCCCTACTTCTACATATTTTTTAAAGTTATTCTAAATGGGAGTGTTTTCATGAATGCTTTCTCTGTTTGTTATTGCTACGCAGACAGGATACAATTTTGTAAGTTGATTTTTTAACTACATTTCCCTGAAAATATTGAATATTTTAGCTGTTTTCCCATGGAATTTTGTGGATCTCTTATGTATAATATCATGACATTCACAAATAGTTTGACCTCTTCTTTTAAATTAGTACTAATTAATTTTCTTCTCTTATTGCTATAGCAAGAGTTTCAAGCACTACATTAAAAAAGAGTGGACCTAGTGGACAATATTTTCTGTTTCCTGATTTTAATGGAAATACTTCCAATTTTTCTTCATTTAGATTGATGTTGATTCTGTATTTGTTTTATATAGCTTTAATTATGTTAAGGAATGTTCTTCCACTCCAAATACCTCTAGGTCTTTTAACATGAATGCTTGTGGGATCTTGTCAAAGATCTTGTCTGTACCTATTATGACCATGTAATTTTTGTCTTTTAAACTATTTGATTTATTATACTTATTGACATGTATATCAAACCATTCCTGCATCTCTATAATAAAGCTGACTACATCATGGTGCATCTTCTTGATGTTTTTCTGTGCATTTTGTGTTTTGTTGAGAATCTTTGTGTCTATGTTCATTAAGGATATTGGCCTAAAGTTTTATTTTTGGCAGGTGTCTTTACCTTACCTGATTTTGTATTAGAGTAATACTGGCTTCATAGAAAGAGTTTGGGAGTTCTTACTCTGTTTCTACCTTTATGAATACTTTGAAAATATTGGTTGTAGAGCTTCTTTTAATATATGGTAGAATTCTGCTGTGAATCCATCTGGGCCTTGGTTGGATTTAGTTAAGAAATTTTTATTGCTGCTTCAATTTCCTTATATGTTATGGACCTGTTTAAGATATTGATTTCTTCTTGGCTTACCTTTGTGGTTTCCATGAATTGAAAAATCCATTCATTTCCTTTAGATTTTCAAATCTAATAGAATATAATTTTTTGAGTACAGTTTTGTTGAAAGTATTCTTTTATAATTTTTAGGATTTTGTTTTGGGGTGATTTTTTTAAATGTTTCCTCTTTCATCTCTGATCCTTTTAATTGGATTTGCTCTTTCTTTCTTTTGGTTAACTGGCTTGTCTGTATATCTTATTTAACTTTTCAAAGAGCCAATTTTTAGGTTTATTGATTCCTTGTATTGCTTTCTTTGGGTCTACTTCATTCATTTCTGCTCTGAATTTTGTTATTTATATTTTTCCTGCTTGGTTCAGTTTTGATTTACTCTTACCTTTCCAATAGTCTTGAGTTGTAATGTTAAGTCATTTTTATTTGCTTTTTCTGCTTTTAATTGTGGGTGCTTAGAGCTATAAACTTCCCTGTTAAGACTGCTTTTAAAGTTCCCATAGTTTTATTGTGTTGTATTATCATTTTCATTTAGTTCCAGGGTTCCTTTTACTTCTTTCATACTGTCTTTTGTTACCCATTCATCATTCCAAAGTATGTTGAATACTCTCCATCATTTTCTGTATTCATTAGAGCTAATTTTGATGTTGACTATAAGCTTTATTGCATTTTGGTCAGATAGAATGCATTAATTATTTAAACATTTCTGAATTTGTTGAGGTTTTGTACCATGATCTGTGGTCAATTTTAGAGAAACTTGCATGAACTGCTGAGTAGAAAGGGTGTTCTTTGGCTCTTGGGTTGAATATTCTGTAGATGTCTTTTTGGTCTACTTGATATTAGATAGTTCATTCAGTTGTCTCTGTTTATTCTTTCTTTAGTTGGTCTGTCTTTTGAAGATAGTGGTGTATCAAAGTCATATACTATTGATTTGTTGGAGATAATCTCTGTTTTATAATCCTGCAGTACTCTTTATAAAATTGGCTGCCCCATTGTTTGGTACATATATGTTCATGATTGTAATATCTTCCTGGGCAATTGTTCTTTTGATTAGAATGAAGTGACCCTCTTTACCTCTTCTGATCAGTTTTAATTTGAAATCTATTCATCAGATATCAGAACTGCAACACCTGCTTGCTCCTTAGTGGCATTTTCTTGGGATGTGTTCTTGGTTGGCATTCATGCTCATTTAGAAATAGGAATATGTTGGTCCATGATCTTCTGAACTTCATAATTCACATTAAAAACTCAGATGTAACACTGATGAGTTTTCCTTTATAGGAAAATTGTTGTTTTTCTCTAACAGGTTTCAGTATCTTCTCTTTCTTCTGTACTTTTGTTGTTTTTACTATGATATCCAGTGTGGAGCTTCTGTTCTGGTTCTTTCAAATTGGTGTTCTATGTGCTTCTTAAATCTGTAGAGACATGCCTTTCCTTAGTTTATGCAAATTTTCATCTATAATCTTTTCGAAGATCCAATTAATGCCATTGGTCTGAGAGTCTTGTCCTTGTTGTCTAATGTGTAGATTTGTTCTTTTCAATATGTTCCATGTTACCTGCATTTGTCATTGCTGATTATTTAAAATTTTTGTAATCTTTGCTTAAGGAGACTAGTTTATCAACTTTGTCACCAGTCTTCATATTTTTCATTTCATTCATTATGCTTATGAGGCTTTCTCTTGTTTCAAATTGACTTACTGAGTTTTTCAATTCCATCTTAATATTGTCTTGGGTTTTCTTCAATATTTCTATCTCTTGTGAATTCACTGTTTAATTCTGATTTTTTTTGTTATTTCCTTCAGTCACATTATTTTTTACTTGAACTTCCATTTAAAGTTTATGCCTATAATCTTTGAGTTCTTTGATTTGTTCATCTTTGTTTCCTTTACATTCTATGATCATGTTTATAATTGCTTCTTTAAATTCTGTATTATGGGGCCACTCTAGGTCATTTTGCTTTTAGTACACATCTGTAGGACAGGTGGATTTTGCTGGAGACATGTTTTCTTGATTTCTCATATTATTTTTGTTTTTGCATTTCCATTAGAGCATATAGATATCTTTTCTTGCTTGTGTTTCCAGAAGAAAATTCTATTCCTCCTTTATTTATTTGAGTATTTTTCTGTTTGTTTTGTTGATGTAGCTTGGTTTATTTTACTGTATGAACAGCTTTAGATTCTCATAGGCTGTTTTGGCTATTAGGGGTATCTGTTCTAGGCAGATCAAGATGGGGCCAAGGGCAAGATGGGGATGGGGACAGCCTGGTCTAAGGAACAAATCTTGATTAATGACTTAGTCTGTGTGCAACAGAAGAGGACACAGTGAGTAGATCTTGACTAAGAGGAGAGTCCAGAGATCTGAGGTCAGAGTCCAGGAATGAGCCAGGGCCCAAGAATGCAAACACAGGCAGATTGCAGGTGTGTAATGGGTGGAATTTAGGTGAAATTGTGGGGTACTCAAAACATAGTGAACAGCTCTGACTTACTAGGGTAGTACGCAAGAGGGTCTGTGTCAGGCAGATCAGGAGGCTAGGGCAAGTTGTGGGTGTAGAGAGCCAGTGAAGGGTCTAACAAACTATGCTATAGTATTAAGCTACTCTGGGTTAGGAAGCTAGTTCAGAGACCTCAGGCATAAGAGCATAAGTGAGCCTCTCCCATGACTAGAAGGGTGACAGGGTGCAGTGGAACAGGAAAGAGTGAAGGTGTTAAGGCTGCAGGGTAATCCAGAAGCAGTCATTTTTTTAATCATTCAATTTAAATTCAGGCCAACCTTGAATGTATAAAACCTTCAGATATTCTTTTCACTGAGATCTGTGTCAAATAAATGTAGGCTAGGAATGCATTTTTAATCTTCCATAAGAAAAAAGAAACACTTTTTATTTTTTCTCTTCTCATAAGTGACATCATGCAAAAAGGTATTATCATATTTTGCTGTTTTTGTCACTGAAAATACCTAAGTTGTCCTACATCTTATCCCTCCTTATTAACAATCACAAAGAAAGTAAAGCCTTTTTAGATTATTCACTCATCAATGTAACTTCCTTAATAATGCCTTATGACATTAATAAATTATTAAAATTAAATGAATTAATTGATTAGTTTCAATTAATCTGATCCTGTCTGTGCAGGACCCATTATCCATAAATCTTTTAAAGTTGATACTGGCCTTACATGTATTTGCCTTAGCACCAAATTGTCCCTTGGGAGATGCGCATGCACTATCTCGACTCCAAGGCCCATGCTGCCCTGATGCGCAACCAAAATTACGCAATCCATTTAGGTTCTTATATACTTTTTATGCTGTCTGAAAGAGAGTTACTTACAAAGGCATAGGTTGATGGGCTCTTTGAGATCTCCCACTTCCCATGACCCGCCAAGATTGCGACTTCCCACTTCTTCCTGGCTTACTTTGCATCTGTCCTTGACCACACCCCCTTATGCAATTGAAGCTGACCAATTCTATGGGAGGTGTGACTGTCTCTTCTTCTGTCTATGGGTTCTCTTAAAGTTCAGACCTTCAGCTGCTACTGGTTCCTTCAGAGGAAACACCTAACCAACAATTGCGGAAGTTAACAAATTTCTAATGATTATATAAGTTAAGAACTGTCTTGACTCCTTTATTGATTTACCTTTAAATTTTAATATGCCTTTAAATATTTCCTTTGACATTTTGCTGCAATTTATTATATATCAGTTTGTATTGCATTTTTCAACTAGATAGGAGAAAATTATGATAGCATTTGGGATTATTTTAAAGAATGCTTTCAGTCTACCTGTTTGGATTAGATAAAACAAATTATAATATACCACATATAATATTGGATTAACTACCCATAAGTTAGAGAATGTGGAGCATAGAAAACGAAACATATAAGAACTGTGAGAATGACAATATAAGAAATTTATCTATCTCTCTTTAATATATCCATGACTTTTTTACCTGGAAAAAGAATTTTAATACATCATGACAATGCAGAAACAAACAGACAACAAGCATAAAGTAAAGGAGTTTGGAGGAGGAAAAGACTATACTTTAAAAACAGATCTGGAAATGTAGGACAGAAAAAGTATGAATTAAGAGCCACCATGTCCAGCCTCTGTAGCTTCCAGGAGCTGGGTTCACTACTTATCTACCCTAGTCTCTTACACTGCTGTGAGGTGCTTTACCAAAGAAGTCCACTCAGACAAAGTTTTGTAGAATGAACGTCTTTTATTGGCTTGCCAGCAACTACAAAAGGATGTCAGAACCCAAGTGCAGCCCAGAGCAAGTGTAAGCTTTTATACAGAAAATCCATGACTAGAGGTGGAAAGTTTAAGTTCCCAAGCTTACAGGTGAAAAGCCCCCTTAACAATTTCTGTTCAATTGAACAATTACTATTTTGTAGAAGCAAGTCAAGCATAACCTACAGAAGCCATTAATCTGCATTAAGCAGGCGCACTTCGGAACACAGTGACCTGTTCCCAAGAAAACCTGGAGTCCTGCTGACATGTTTCCAGCCTTGGGCCAACTGCCTGATAATTTCAGAAGCTAGTCAGCCTAAACTTCAACATGGCATAACTATGTTCAAGAAGATACCATTTCACAACACCACTTCTTGCTATGGTGAAAAGCTCAGGGTGTAAGGCAGTATTAGCCAGAGGAGGTAGATGGGATCCAATACAAGATGATTTCTTTTGAAGTTCACTGATTTTCTCTTCATAAGGCTATATATTTAAATTAGCCTCCAAAGATTCAAGGATTGCAAATGGTTCAATTGAACCATTTCTAAGCAATAATTTAATCAACCATCAGTTTTTCCCAAGATTCTGAGTCAAGTATACCATGTATACTATAACTAGGAAAACACTTTTGAATAACATTTGAGAATTCATAATTAGCTCCAGCCCCTTAATGTAAATTATAAATTGCCATGTATATGGATGAGACTGAGGAGACAAAGATGTGTCAATAATGAAACCAGAAAGAAAAAACCAAACTGAAAGTTTATAGCTTGTTCCTTGTGCTTTGGGCCTGAACAAAAATTATTGATGTGTACTACTGAAAGCTATCAATAAAGCCTTGTTCTCCTTGTCATAAGACTTAAAACTTGTGCACTACTTGAATGCTCTTTAATTTTCTTCTTCCTTGGGACTTCAGCAGACATTTTTTTGGGAAAGTGGGTCCTCCTAGGGAAATAGAACCAAACCCCAAGAGACTCAGAGGGGAAGGGTATAGGAATGGATGTTAGAAGCTGAAAATGCTGGGAAATACTGAGCATGCTGGGAGAAGGGGGAGGAGTCATCATTTTGGAACAGAGCACCCAGACTTCAGGCAGGATACACAGAGATAGTGCAGATCCCAAATAAGGGAGAGAAAGAGCCCACAAGTGTTCATATCTTTGTAAATGACCCTCTCCCAAATAACATAAACCTTGTTGGTACACCCAAATAAATATTCTTATTCCTCAGACTGTAACTTAAGAGGGACATTATGGTGGTTTATCAGCCCACATTAGGGCCATGAGGCCCTAGGATCCCAGAGCATGTGTGGGTGTCTCTGGAAAATTTAGCAGGACAGTATTATTATGTAAGTTCAGAATAGAGAGCCTCTGCATTGCATGGGGCAAAAAAATTTGGTGTTTATTATGTGATACTACATTACATTTATGTTTAAATAAAAACAGACTGACTCAGAAGGATGCATTAAGGGGAGGTGGGTAACAGAATGCATCAATATCAAAATTAAAGATATGGAATATTGGGGACAGAAATATTCAAGAAATGAACAATGTGGGTCATTGAGGAACATAGTAAAATAAGAGTAGGGATTCATCAAACTGAAGGTATATTAAGAATCCAGATAGAAAGTTAATATTCTGCAATCCAATTAAGTGGTATTTTGAGCTATAGGGACTTACCATGGAGTTACACTGCTAACCAAGTTGACTGAAAATAGCCTATGCTGTTTAATAAGTCAAAAGTGGTATCCTAATCTTCTGCTGCAATTTTTAAGAACACATTTCTCAGGTGTGACATTGTCCATTCACATAACATAATTCTGTTCAACCCCTTATTTTCCTCTTTTTCAGTTTTGGGAACTACTTGCTCAAGTACTAATTTTCTTCTTCACATGGCCATTAGCTGATTCTTATGGCCTAGTGCCCTAAACATGTCATGTTATATACCACCTTTGAAATGTTTTGATTTTTATCATTTACACACTGAAAACCAAAGTTTTAGCACATAATTCCTTGAAGGGCCATATACCAAGTGTAGCAATACATAATTTATTTCCCCTAAAGACTTGCATTGTTTAGAGTCATTGGTACCTATACAGGTTTTTCTTTCTCAGACTATTTGCACCTCCCTCTGGCACATCCTTGAGAAAGAAACAAGCTCATATTAGCTATACTGATTTTCTTTTATCAAGGGATATTAGATTTGTTAATTTTTCAAAAAGGAAAATATCTCAATTTAATACTATATTACTCTTTTCTGAAATGAAATTCTTCATTAAAAAGTTTCATTTAATGCTGCAGTCTTGCTAGGTGAATCAGTAGTGACCATGGAGTTTCACTGATCCTGGATCCTAGTCCTTTCTTACCTTAATTCAGTGTACATAATTTCTTGAACAAACACAGTGAAATTTCTTTTAATCAACTGTGAACAAAATAATGGATTCATTTAGGCTTACTGTTGGGGACTCCTGCTGTGTAAAGTAGCAGTTTCTCCATGTCCGGAAAGCCCACGGGCTCGGATTCAAATGCAGAGACTCCTTTTTCAGCAGAGTTTTTTTGGAGGATAGCCCTTTTTCAGGCACATTCCTGTCTCTCTATATTTCTTGTTGGCCATGGCATTTGATTCTTTTTTTTTCATTGTATATTTTTGATTGAATTTTTCTGAATTTCATGCAGTCCACCTTAATCATTTTTACACCTCCCCACCTGCACTACCCCATAGCCTTCCCATAGGATTTTACCCATTCTGTCTTGTATGCAAAGGACTTTCAAATCAAGAGCATGTAACTGCACCTGTCTTGGTGTGAGTTCATCCAGGTGTGCCTATTCAACCTGTGTAGTCTCACTTCCTTAAGGAAGATCTACTCTCCCACAACCAGCAGTCATCAGCTGCCATGGATCCTCACCTAAGGTCTGGGCCTCCCCTTCATTTCCCCAGTTCTGTGCTGGGTTAGCCAAGCAGAGTCACTTAATAAAGAGCTGTAACACAGACTGAGCTGAGTCCTGTGTCTCATTGCCTACGATCCAGCCTTCCTGGAGAGAGCTGTCTCTTAGTAAGCCAATTCATGGACACCTAGCTTTAGCCGCTCCGCACCTCTCCTCGTGACCCGGCAGCTAACAGGTCCCGAATCTAGAAAGAGAGTGCACGGGTGAAATTAGGGTGGCACTCAACTGGGCCAGCCCCAGTAGCAGAGGGATCCACCGCGGAGAAGCAGTGGAGAAGCAGAGAGCTTCGCCAACGTGGAGAGAAGCCAACAACGTGGTGCATGAGACCCTCAGCACCCCAGCAGCGGACAGCGACGCAGTGCATGACCAGACCCGCCGCCACTCCAGGGTGCGCACAGAGGACCAGCGCCACGCTAGTAGCTGGTGCCCCGAGATCACCACACGCCCCATATCTGGCGCCCAACGTGAGAGCCTCTGAACCTCGTGCCAGCTAGGAGCTGGTGCCCACTGAAATGCAGGATTCGTGAGTATCCCTCCCCACCAGGAGGGCAACACAGATCTCTTCTAATTTCCTCCTTTTGTTTCCGGTGTAAAAGTCTTTGCGTGGGACTGCTAAGGA
>NW_008355786.1:1892518-1893846 GCF_000622305.1 Nannospalax galili | reverse complement strand
ATGGGAACTTCAACATCACGCCAGAGAAAACTCCAAATTCGTTCCCTTAGAGCCTTACTTAAATCAAGAGGGCTTAAGATCTCCCAAAAGGAAAGCTTAAAATTTTGGAATGAGGTGTATCAATTCGCACCCTGGATCCTATCAGCAGACATATCTGATCCAGGGGGTCTGGAACATTCTTGCACATCTGTTTTGTAAAAAAGAAATCCAAGAAAGGCATAATTTCCCTCTTTCCTTTTTCCCGATAATGGCAGCCATCCAGCAATGCTTAAAAAACCCACCTAAGATTGAGGAAAGTTTACAAGCACCAGAAAATAATAAAAGAGAGGTTTTAAGTGATAAAAAAAAAACCCTGCAGACTGCCCAATAGCAGATTCAACAGCTCCAAAAATAGAATTTGACCAAGTCAGACAAAACCCACCCATCAACAAAATTAACTCTTACCCCCCTCTTGCTGATTTAACAAGCCCAGATATTAATGCCCAGACTACAAAAGCTTCCAAAGATCCTCAGGTAAATTCCCCTCCCCCTTCACCTTGGCTGCTGCCACTGCCTGTGGCGCCATGCCCTACAGCCACAGAGCAACTGTGTAATCTTAGAGATGGCGAAAGTTGCCAGCCTCAGTGGTCTCAGGACCCCCAAAGCCCACCGGTAGAGGCTTTTCCTGTTAACTTACAAATAACAAGGCAACGCCCACTAGCCTGGTACCAGCTCCCTACAACAGAACTTAAAGAATTGCCCCAGGCTGTACATGAGGATGGAATTCATGCTCCATGGAAAAACCTATACTGCAAACATTTAATACTAATCTTCTTCCCCAGGACTGGAGGGACATCTGTAGATCTACCCTCCCCAGTCCATTATTTGTACAATGGGAAGTCTTATTTAGAGATGAGTGCCTAATGCAGGCTAAAATAAATGACACTCATAATCAACAGCTGAGACCCCAACAAGGGCAGGATCCACTATTTGGATTTATAGATTGGAATTATGACCAGCTTTTCGGCAACTTTTTCACAGGAATCCAGCAGGCTGTGACTCCTGCTGGCTGTTTTGAGCAGGTCCGCTTATGTGCATTACAGGCCTGGGACTGCCTAACCCCCTTGTCCACCGGGCCTGGAGAAACTTCTTCATTAACCTTCTTAAAACAAAAAACAACTGAGGCTCTCCCACACTTTATACTAAGAGTGCAGGCCAGTTTAGGTAGAAAAATAACAGATCCTACACCCAAAGCAATGCTTTTAAACGACCTTGTCTGGGAAGGGATGACCCCTCAGCACAGACAAGCATGCCAGGGACTAAAAAATGAACATTATGACAAATGGATT
>NW_008355786.1:1888765-1892007 GCF_000622305.1 Nannospalax galili | reverse complement strand
TGGGGCTGATAGAACCATCTTAAAGCAATCTGAGGTTCCTACACACTGGGAATTAATACAAGGACCCCAACTAGTAGGAGTAGGGGGGGCCTTCCAAGCATTTATCACTAAAAATTCCTATAAATGGGAGGACCCTGATGGAGAGGTTGGAACAATAAGACCCCTAATTGCAGATATTGCTACAAACCTCCTAGGACGAGATATCTTGGATGACCTCAATGTAATTCTTACTAGTGGGTCTGAAGAGAAATGCCTTAAAGCAGATGATCAGATAAGGTCCCCAAAACAAGAGGACCCGCAATTCTAAGGGCCACTGTTGATTACCAAACTCCCTCCCTCGACTAGATCACCAAAGAACGTCTGGGTGGAACAGTGGCCATTACCCAGGGAGAAATTACTCATTTTACAACAACTTGTGAAAGAACAGCTACAGCTGGGTCACATTAGTCCCTTCAGGAGCCCATGGAACACCCCAGTCTTTGTAATAAAGAAAAAGACAGGGGCATGGAGACTGCTACAGGACCTCAGAGCCATAAACAAAACAATGAAAATATGGGGATCACCCCAAAGAGGCCTGCCCATGGTCTCTGCCATCCCCTTAATACTCCCCTGTTAGTCCTAGATATAAAAGACTGCTTTTTCTCCATCCATTTACACAATAATGATTGCCAACACTTTGCCTTCTCAGTTCCAAAAGTTAACAATTCTGGTCCAGCTGATCGATAAGAATGGCAAGTTCTGCCACAAGGCATGGCAAATAGTCCTACAATATGGCAGGAGGCTGTTGCAAAGGCACTAGCACCCCTCTTAAAAAAGGGGCTACATGTTTATCATTACATGGATGACCTCTTGGTCTGGCAAGATGAGGATTCCTCTCTAGAAGACCTAAAAGATGCTATGATAAACACCCTAGAGACAAAAGGTTTTGTAATAGCAACAAATAAAATACAATCAGTCCCCCCCATTAACTTCCTGATTGTAATAGCAACAAATAAAATACAATCAGTCCCCCCCCATTACCTTCCTGGCGACTGAAATAACACCCACCGCTGTTAGGCCCCTTAAACCTGTCCTGGATGTCCCCCATCCACTCACCCTTAATTCACTTCAGAGTTTTCTAGGCAATGTTAATTGGCTAAGGCCCTGGTTTTCTGTCCCCACAAGTCAATTACAGCCACTCTTTGATCTCTTAAAGGGAGACAAAAAGCCAGCCTCCAGATGGTATCTAAACCCAGATGCAAAAAGGCCGCTGTTAGGCCCCTTAAACCTGTCCTGGATGTCCCCCATCCACTCACCCTTAATTCACTTCAGAGTTTTCTAGGCAATGTTAATTGGCTAAGGCCCTGGTTTTCTGTCCCCACAAGTCAATTACAGCCACTCTTTGATCTCTTAAAGGGAGACAAAAAGCCAGCCTCCAGATGGTATCTAAACCCAGATGCAAAAAGGCCTCTCCAAATGAGACAAAAACCCAGCCTCCAGACGGTATCTAAACCCAGATGCAAAATGGCCCTCCAAACAATTAATAGCCACTTCCAAAAGACATCACTAGGCAGATATAACCCCAAGCTACCTGTCCAACTCTTAATATTTAATTCCCCCCCCACCACATCAGCCACACGGAGTACTAGAATGGCTTCACACGCCAGTAGGGGGTGTTCCTCGCTTTCTTACAGAAGTGAACACTCTTGTGTCCATGGTCAGACAAGGGAGAGATAGAGTTATACAGATTATAGGAAAAGAGCCTGATACTCTTATTATCCCCTTCTCATTATCAGATGTACAATGGCTCTTAAAGCATCACTCCTCTTTTGCAATTAGCTTAATAGGCTTCCCAGGACAAATTGATAATCACTATCCCAAAGATAAATGGGTGTCAGTTATTCCAGCATTTCGCTGGCTTCCACCTCGGCTTTTTTGCCATAAACCCATAAAAGAGACTATTACAGCCTTTACAAATGGAGGAAAAAAAGGAGCTGCATTGGTCATGTATGACTCCCCTGATGACCCACATATGATATATTTTCTACCCCTATCTGATAAACTCCCACAGTTTAAAGAGCTCTTTGCTATCTATATGGCTCTTGATAAGACTGATAAACCCTTCAGCCTTTATTCTGACAGCATCTATGCTGTTAATTTACTCCCATGGCTAGGCCTTTCCTTTATTAAAATAGATGGCAACCCCATCTCACCTCTGCTACAAAAAAGGGTGGCTCCATTATTTGTCCAGCATATCAGGTCCCACTTCTCTCTCCCAGGACCTTTTTCTGAAGGAAGTGCCATAGTAGATGAAGTAGCCACCGCTGGAACTTTCCCTGCCAGCATAACAGATGCCCAAAACCTCCACCATGCCACCCATATTAATTTGCAAGGGCTCCATCTCAGATTCCCCCACCTTCCCCTCAAGCAACTTAAACGCATTGTTAGAACCTGCTCTTCTTGTGCATCAATAATACATACCCCTGCTATGCAGCAAATGGGCACCAATCCTAGAGGACTAAAATCTAATGCCTTCTGGCAAATTGATGTAACTCACATCCCCCAATTCAGCAGACAGAAATATGTATTTGTAACTATAGACACTTACTCTCACTTCCTCTGGGCTACTGCCCAGACTGGTGAAGGTTCAAAAAAGCTAATAAATCATATGCTTTCATCCTTTGCCATCATGGGCCTCCCTGCACAACTAAAGACAGACAATGGCCCAGCATTTACCAGCTCCTCATTTAAAAATTTTTGTGAAGCGTGGAAAATCACCCATTACACTGGCATCCCATACAACCCACAAGGACAAGCCATTGTGGAAAGGTCACATAAAACCTTAAAGGACCAATTAAAAAGACAGGTTCAAACATGTTCTCCAAATATTCAATTAACATTAGCCTTGTTTACCCTTAATATACTTAATGTATATAGAGGGACAGATGCTCCCCCCATTACCCAACACTGGGCTCAGACACACCCAGTACCACTGATCATGGTTAGATGGAGGGACTCCTTTGATGTACTCTGGAAAGGACCAGATCCATTGTTGACCACAGGGAGAGGATTTGCTTGTGTTTTCCCACAGGATCAACCAAAGCCTATCTGGGTTCCAGCTAGAAATGTCCGACACCTCCCTGCCCATGAAAAAGATGGCATGCATGACCCTGTCAGAGACAAGGAAAAGAAAGAGGTGGAGACAGCACCCAGAGCCACACCGGATCACGTGGAAAGAGATCCATGATCAAGTGGAAACTGCC
>NW_008355786.1:1875996-1888738 GCF_000622305.1 Nannospalax galili | reverse complement strand
CGCACGCTTCAGACAGCCCCCACTCTCCCTAATACCATGTTCTAGAGATATTATTTTTCAAGGAAAAAATCAAATCCATGGGACAATCGCTGCAGCATTGAAGTAATAACAAAATTCTACTCAGGTGCATTCTCTAGGTTCCCCACAGCTAACTTTCATGTCTCTCAACAGCTTCCAAGTCTGTGCTAACTCATAATATTATTCTACAGGAAAGACAGAGAACCAGATAAGATCGACTATGTCCTGGAACAAGTCTAACTTTCTTCCCTTCACCACCTACCCCAATGTCTAATTGCCTTTCTTTTGTGCATCCAGCAATAGATTTCTACTGACAGAAGTACCAGTTACCACCCTTCTCTACCCAGGAGGTGCCAACAGAAAAAGATTTCACTGACTCTCATCTAAGTGGATTCAAACATCTGACTATTCAGGTGCATTTTCAGCAGCAAGCCTCCCCAGTACAGCATGCATTGCTCCTCTTTTCCTATAGAGCAAGGAAAAGCCCAAAACTATATTTCTTTGTCCACCTTTTGTGTACCAGTAATGTTTACATCTCAGGAGCTGCCAGCAGAGAAAGATCTTCTTCCCCCTGCTGGTAGAGATCGAACTTACACTGGATGCTGGAGGCGTTGCTATGGCAACAACTGCTACAAGCCCAGCACCTGGTGAGAAATTTCCGAGACAAGTTGGACCAAGCAATGGCATCCACGACTGACAGCCTGGAATCTCTCCAACACCAAATAAACTCTCTCGCCAGGGTTGTGCTTCACAACAAAAGAACATTGGACTTAATAACTGCTGGACATGGAGTGGGTGTGTGGGTATTGGAAAAAATGCTGTTTCTTTGTAAATGAATCAAATGTTGTTGAAACCAATGTTAACACTCTCAAAAAACTTTGTAAATTTTCTATTTTCAAGATTTCAACCCACCAAACAATTAGGCTGGCTTAGCAATCCCTTGTTTAGATACATGCCCTCCGGCACAGGAGCTACCAGGTTTTAATCAGGCGTTGTCTGATAGACTGATAGAAGCCCACCGCCTTATGTAAATGAAGCATTCCAGGAGTACCTATCAGCTAAGGTTTTTACTACCACCCCCAAAGTATAAAATATCCTGGTTTCCCCTCAATAATCGGAGCTGGATCACTAAGACTTGGAGCCTAGCTAAGTCACTGAATAAAGGGGCTGTACCACTGACTGAGCTGAGTCCTGTGTCTCACTGCCTACGATCCAGCCTTCCTGGAGAGAGCTGTCTCTTCGTAAGCAGACTCAGGGACACCTAGCTTTAGCCGCTCCGCACCTCTCCTCGTGACCCGGCAGCTGACGGGTCCCGAATCTAGAGAGAGAGTGCACGGGTGAAATTAGGGCGGCACTCGACCGGGCCAGCCCCGGTAGCAGAGGGATCCACAGCGGAGAACCAGCGGAGAAGCAGAGAGCTTCGCCAACGCAGAGAGAAGCCAACAACGCGGTGCACGAGACCCTCAGCACCCCAGCGGCAGACAGCGATGCGGTGTGCGACAAGACCCGCCGCCGCTCCAGGGTGCGGGCAGGGGACTGGCGCCACGCTAGTAGCTGGTGCCCCGAGATCCCCACGTGCCCCAAATCTTACCTACAGTGGTAGTCAATTAACAGATTCACCATAAACAACTTATTTCATATTTTATTTATTAATATTATTTTATTTTATGCATATGAGTTGATTGCCTGCATGCATGCAATTGCATCCTTGTGCAAATGATCACACACAGGAGAAATTAGGGCGGCACTCCACTGGGCCAGCCCCGGTAGCAGAGGGATCCACAGCGGAGAACCAGCGGAGAAGCAGAGAGCTTCGCCAACACAGAGAGAAGCCAACAACGCGGTGCACGAGACCCTCAGCACCCCAGCAGCAGACAGCGATGCGGTGTGCGACAAGACCCGCCGCCGCTCCAGGGTGCGCGCAGGGGACTGGCGCCACGCTAGTAGCTGGTGCCCCGAGATCCCCACGTGCCCCAAATCTTACCTACAGTGGTAGTCAATTAACAGATTCACCATAAACAACTTATTTCATATTTTATTTATTAATATTATTTTATTTTATGCATATGAGTTGATTGCCTGCATGCATGCAATTGCATCCTTGTGCAAATGATCACAGAGATCAGGGTGTCAGATACCCTGGAACTGGAGTTAGGGCCTTTGTCAGCTGCTGTGTGAGTGCTAGGATTTGAACCTGCATCCTCCTGAAGAACAGCACATGTTCTTAACTGCTGAGACACCTTTACAAAAACAATTTATTTTAGAGATAAAGACACCTGCATATTTCTTCTTTAATATAGAGATTAGTGGGTTTCTTCACATGACAATTAAGAATTTGAGAACATGTTTATAAATTATATCCAATTCAACATTTTATTAGATTTAAAAATCAGAATAAATCCTCTTCTTGAAATTAGTTTTTATAGAAGATATTTTTTAATTTAGGAGTTGTTTCTTTCCTTATAATGTTTTGATATTCAACTTTCTTCAAACTTATGATATTGAATATGTTTTTCAAAAGTAGCTGAATCATTCTATAGACTAGCTAAAACAACAGAGTTAAATTTATATTTTGTGGAAACTAAATGGAATAACTAGACTTCATACGAGCTCATATTTAACACAGACTCTATTGTCTGCTTATCTTTTTATAAGTGTTCTATTGAACATTTTATTCAGAAAATATATAAGAACTATCCTGGAGAAAGGAAACATAAGAAATAGAACTATGTTTACCATGTGGCTTTATCCTGTTAAAGGCTTTATCCTGTTCAGCATGGAGTGGTTAAATAATAACAATAAGCTAAGGTGGAAAGGTGCCTACCATAAAAAGAATATATTCATTCACCATTCAGAAAATGAGGTTGTAGTAATTTTCTTAATTCTCCTATTGAGGAAATTTTTTAATGTTTCAGATGGATTAATATATGAATGTGGATTCAGTATATATTCTACATAACCTTCGTTTTGGAAACAGATAAACCAAGGTTCTCAGGTTATTACATGAGCATCCTATTTACTTATACATCTGTTTTAAACCACATTATATCCATCAGAAATGTGGCTGTATATATCACTACTTTATTTTATTAGTGTATCTTTTATGAAATAATTAACTTTGATAAATATATAATGAATCAAGAACATTATGTATTAAATTCTAATGCTAAATGGTATTACACTTTAATCCTAAAAGTATTTACAGAAATACATTTAGTCATAGCTTTTAATTAAAGTATGTAAATGCTATAAAATACTTCAAATTTAAAGCATATGTTCCATGAGATGGAAATGACACTTAATCCAGTTTTATCATTATGTATTATATCAATGTATCAAATAGCCATAGTGTACGCCATAGAGATGTTAAAAATAATACATTATACCTGGCGTGGTGGTGCATGCCTTTAATCCCAGCACTTGGGAGGCAGAGGCAGGCAGATCTCTGTGAGTTCAAGGCCAGCCTGGTCTAAATAGTGAGTTCCAGGACTGCTGTGGCTACAGGGAGACCCTGTCTCAAAAAGACCAAAAACAAAAAAATACAAAGTAAATATTTAGTTCCTAGATAGTAAAGGATAAAGAAGTAGACATTTATTATAATATTTATTTCTGAGGTGCTAACAACAATTTGGTAGTTGATCTGTGTAACAAAAAAATCTCAGAAAAGTATGTTTTACCACTGAATCTCAGCGACATTCTAGGATCTTCAGAATTTTAGGGGACTGAAAATTCTCAAAGTTATTTTTCTGTTTCTTTTTCTCTTGTTTCTTAAACTGTAGATGACAGGATTTAAGAAAGGAGGAACAACAGTAAAAAGTACAGAAAAAATCATGTCCTGAACCACTTCTGAGATGACTGGTCCTTAGATACACACTGGCAGCAGATCAAAAAAACAGACACCACAATACCGTGAGGGACACAAGAGTAAAAGCTCTTTCTTCTTTCTTCTTTGACAGGAAGCTTCAATACAGTTGAAAATATGTGAAGATATGATAATGGCATTTAGAAGAATTAAGAATAATTTAGAATTTAGGAAGAAGTATCTGGGTGTGTGGAGATTTTGGTCAATGATGGTAAGCATGATGATGGTAAGGTTCCCTACCAGGCTCCTGAGGTACATCAGCAGGAACAGCATGCTGAGAAAGAGCTTGAGCTCCCATGCCTTACCAAAAACCTCCAGGAGAAATTCAGTCACTATGGTGGAATTGGCCATAGTCTGAAGCTTTAGGATCATTCTTTAAAGTAATGAAACAACAACCATAAAATAATAAGTAAATGAGTAACATTAACTTGATTTCACCAATATCTGTTTTCCATAAACGAACTAAATGTGTGAAAACTGAAGGATTTATTTTTATTTTTGAAGATAATTTTTTACCACAGTAGTGGCTAATATGTATAAATACTTAGAAGTATGGTTCAGTACATGTAATTGTATGGTATAATGTTATGCACAGTTACTCAGTTTCTATAATAATATGTCTCATAAAATTTACTATTTTAATGAAGATTGACTTGATTAATATTGGCACATTCCTCTAACAAATGAATTAGAAGCATACATTAAGAATGACCAGTGAGTTTTAACATATGGAGTCTATAAAAAGCCTTGTTTATATGTAACTATTTTTTTGACTTTATAAAAAATTTTATTGAGAATTTTATTCATGCATATAAGGTGTTTTTATCAAATCCACACCCACTGCCTCCGTTTCAACACCTCCCATATCTCCTCTTCACTTTTTTCTGACAACTTCGTGTACTCATCCTTCCTTCCTTCCTTCCTTCCTTCCTTCCTTCCTTCCTTTCTTTCTTTATCTCAAGGGACTTTTTCCTACTCTACTATTCCACCCTCTGAAGAGGTAACCCTAAAACTTTTTAGGGATTAAGACATTGTTGGCCCTTGGAAAAATACACATTGTTGCAAAGGGCCCTAAGGACATTTTGACTTTTAGTCAAGAAACTGGCTACTTTCCTTTGCAGTCGTTTTGCCCTAACTGCATAGCCAATTCCTACCTCCTATTCTTATCACATCATCCTCTGAAGACGTTACCCAAATTGCCAATAGAGAACCAGGATACAGACTGCCTCTGACTTCTTCCATGCTGAATAAGGACACGGGGTGAGGCAATTGGGGTACCCCTTCAGTGGGTCTAATCTAAAAGACTTGTTAGCATTATAAGTTCTAGATAGGGAACCAGAAAAAAGTCAGAACAGGGCAAATTTCAAATGTTCATATCAGAGTCCATTGATATTTCTTGAGAGCTTGCAAAAGCATCTCTTTGTTGGGTTCCTCCTCATTTTTCTTTTGTCTGCCAAGGCTGGACTCACGAGTGATGGACTCAGGATTTGTTTTCAGGCCCTTTTATAGCTGTTGGAGTGGCGATAATCGGTGTCAGTTCCCTAGCAAAGGCTTCTAGACAGGGGGAGAAAACAAATTTAATTGTCATTTTATAACAATAGTGGGTTATCTCTCTTAGCTACAGGTGGGCACTACAGTATTGCAGACTAAGATTTGAAGTCTTACATCTGAGGAGCACTTTCTGATTAGAAACAAAATCATCAGTGAGAAGTAATGATGTCCAGGAAGTGTAATTCCTTGAACTATTTTTTTCTTAATTATTTATTTAATAACCACATAATTAGAAGAAGCATTCCATTACAATGGCATTGACATGTTCGATAACAATTTCCAGAGCTAAGATGCATCTCTTTCAAAATTGGCTGTGAATTCTTAGGTTTACAATTGAATTAACATAGTAATACAATATTGTACTCAGCATAAACCCTATAAAACATAAAATAGAATGAGGTTTTAACCTTTAAAAATGATCTCTATTTCATTATTAAAATACATGGTTTCATACAGAAAAATTCATTTTAATGCCATTAATACTTAGATGTTTGCACATGTATTTGTAATATCTATATATCTGATTCTTACTAGTCAGTCAGTTGCTTTCTGAGATCCTTGGCACCTGAGCATGGATATAAAGTCATTAGGTAGATTTCACTCATAATGTTTACCACCTCTACTATTTAACATGAAGTAAATTTTTATGCTTCCTCCTCAAATATGTATTTCTAAATTGTTGATTTTTTGTGCTCATATCATACAGAACATCCAACACAATCTTATTCATCTATACACCCACTTCCCAAAAGGCACGCTCCCATAGCCTCCCCTCTCCCACACACTGGATCTCATATACCCTGTCATCCCTGTTACCGTCCACTGTGTTGTTGGCGCCCCCAGCCATTCCTTGGTGCTTGTCCATCTGCAGATGCTAGTCAACCTATCTAGAGTTCCTTGTTTTAGGAAGATCAGCTGTTCCTCATATAGCAGTAAACAGTTGTCAATATTCCTTTAGATGAGATTGGGGTCTGCTATTCATTTTCCCAGTTTTATGCTGGGTTATTGTCTGGAAGTCTTTTAGGCCACCTTGGCCAATAGCTCAAAGGAAGGCATTGTTTCTTGTTATGTAGCGTTTAGCTATACATATGGACTCTTAAAAATTATATTGACCCCATTAATCTTTGGTTACAGTTTCCTTTGGGGTGTTTAAGACCCTACAATTGGCCCAGAAAAAACAATTTATCTTTACTATAAAGGTCATTTGAGGATCTGTTCCTCAGGGGTAACATGGGCTTGGGAGGAGACCTTGGCTCCTTCTTTTATCAGGTCCACCTATGTGAAGATAAGTCAAAACTCTTGCTCAACCATGGCTGGCTTTGCTTGGAAGCATGAAGGAAATGTTTCCTCTGTGTTGACCCTCCTCTTTGTAGACTGGATACTGGTTCAGGTACATCTGGTAGGGTCTCCATGGCCTCCTTGATCAAGAGAATAGGTGACTCACGACTGCTGAAGGACATTTTCAGAGATGCCCATAGTCCCCTGGAACTCAGTAGACCCAGAAGGGAAAGAAGCAAAAACTATCCTTATGTCCCTGTGTCCAAATTAGTATAAGCCTCATAGTATGGCTGTTAAACATCCAAGAAGGTTAGTTCCACCAGTCTGGTACTTTTAATTACCATGTGCCATGTAGATAGAGTTTGGAGAAAGACCAAACACTCTCAAATAAACATTGCCTAGACAGATATTACATTCTTTGATCTAGCTGTATGTATAATTTGTCAGTAGGTTGTTGGCCTAATATGGTTCCTTAGGTTTTCTGAAACAAGCTAGGCATTATTTCTCTCTCACATTATGTAACACTTCCACCATGGTTTCCCCATTTAAGGTGCCCCTGTTTTTCCCATTTCTTGCTTAATAATATCCTTCTCCTATGATCCTACCTCTCTTGAGCTCCTTCTTTCCCTTTATCTCCTAGGTTCGTTGTATAACATTCCCTCCCCCTCCCCTTAAAATAATCCCATTTTTATCCATATTTCCCCAATTAACACCTGTTTCCTACTGTTCTCTTTCAGATTCTTTCTTTTTCTTTGCCCACCTGGTTCCTTTTCATTATCCTGGTTCCAGTAGTCCTGTCTGGATACATTCTCACATAAGGATTTCGTGCTAGGAGATCCACATATGAGGAGAACATACATGTTTTCTTTTTCTTTTTCTGAGTCTGTGTTACTTCACGTAGTATAACAGTTTCTAGTTCCATCCATTTACCTGGAAATTTCATGATTTTGTCTTTCTTTACTGCTGATTAAAACTCCATCATATAAATGAACCACACTTTCATTATCCTCTTATCAGTTGAGGGACACTTAGGTTGCTTCCATCTCTTAGCTATCGTGAAAAGAGCAGCAACAAACATGAATGTACAAGTGTCTCTGCAATAGGATGAGTTCTTTGGGTATATGCCAAGGAGTGGTATAACTGGGTCAAATAGCAGGTTCATTTGCAGTTTTTAAAGAGTTTTCCATGCTGCTTTCCATAGGGGTTGAACAAGGTGGCAGCCCCATCAGCATTGAATGAGCGTTCCACTTTCCCCACATTGTCTCCAACATTTGCTATCATTTGTTCTCTTGATCTTAGCCAGTCTGACTGGGGTAAGATGAAATCTTAAACTGGTTTTATTTGCATTTCCCTAATTACTAATGATGTTGAACACCTTTTGAGATGCTTCTTAGCTATCTTTATTTCTTCTTTTGTGAGCTTGTCAGGCTGTCACTGGTGAATATTTTCTCTCATTCTGTGGGTTTTCTGTTCACTTCCCTGGTTACTTCTTGTGATGTACAGAAGCGTTTTAGCTAATGAGATCCCATTTGTTGATTCTTGGCCTTGTTTCCTGGGCAGTTGATGCCCAATTTAGAAAATCCTTTCCTACACCTATATCTTGTAGTTTATTGCCAATGTTTTCTTCTAACAGTTTCATAGTTTCAGGCATCACATTGATGTCTTTGACCCACTTGGAGTTGACTTTTGTTCAAGGTGAAATATAGGGGTTTAGTTGCATTCTTCAACAGGTGTAGATCCAGCTTTGCCAGCAACATTTCCTGAACACGCTCTTTCCTCCAGTGAATATTCTTGGCCCCCTTGTCAAATATCAGGCTCCTGAAATTACAAGTACTCATATTTGGGTCTTCAATTTTGTTCCGTTGATCTATGGGTTTATTTTTGTGCCGGTACCATGTTGTTTTTAATGACTATAGCTCTGTAATACCGTTTAATATCTGGTATAGTAATCCCCCCAGCATTGCTCTTAGTGCTCAAGTTTGTTTTGGCTATCCAAGGTCTTTTGTGCTTCCATGTGATTCTTAGGATGGTTTTACAATTCTGTGAAAAATGACATGGTGATTTTGATTGGCTTTGCATCCATAAATGGCTTTTGGTAAGATGGTCATTTTCACAATATTAATTCTTACAATCCAGGAGCATGGGAGATCCTGCCATCTTCTTCTTGATGTCTTTCTCAATCTATTTCTTTAAGGATTTAAAAAATTTTTGTAGAGATCTTTAATGTCTTTGGTCAGGTTAATTCCAAGATATTTATTTATTTATTCATTCATTTATTTTATAGATATTGTGAAGGGGAGTGTTTCCATGTACTCTTCCCTGATTGCTTGTTATGGGTATATGGTAAGGCTACAGAATTTTGCAAAATAATTTTGCAAACTGCCACTTTACTGAACCTGTGAATAATTTCTAAGAGTTTTCTGGTGGAATTTTTGGCATCTCTTAGATATATCCTATCATCTGCAAAAAGGGATAATTTGATATAGTTTTTTCCTATTATTACTCTGTTAATTTCCTTTTCTTTTCTTATTGCTTTTGCAAGAGCTCCAAGCACTATGTTAAAGAGGAGTGGAGATTGTGGACAACCTCGTCTGGTTCCTTATTTCAATGGAAATGCTTCCAGTTTATCTCTGTTTAGAAAGATGTTGGCTGTGGGTTTGTTGTATATGGCTATAATTATGTTGAGGTATGTTCCCTCCATTCCAATTCCCTCTAGGACTTTGAACATAAATGCATGTTGAATTTTTTCAAAGGCCTTCTCTGCATCTGCTGAGATGATCATGTGGTTCTTGTCTTTGAGTCCAGTTATATGATTTATGACCTTTATTGACTTACATATATTGAACCATCCCTGCACCTCTGGAATAAAGCCAACTTGATCATGGTGGATGATATTTTTTATTGTGTCTGTATGTGGTTTGCAAGTATTTTGTTGAGAATTTTTGCATCTATGTTCATTAAGGATATAGGTCTATAGTTTTCTTTTTTGGTTGTATCTTTACCTGGCTTTGGTATTAGAGTGATGCTGGATTCATAGAGTTTCGAAGTTCTTCCTCCATTTCCAGATTTTTGAATAAATTAAGTAGTATTGGATGTGGATCCTTTTTAAATGTCTTTTAGAATTCTGCTGTAAATCCATCTGGTCCTAGGCTTTTTTTCAGTCGGGAGGTTTTGTATTACTGTTTCAATTTCCTTATGTGTTATGGGTCTGTTTAAGCTGTTAATTCTTGGTTTAGTTTTGCTGGCTCCCATGCTTTTAGGAACCTGTCCATTTCTTTTAGGTTCTCAAATTTAGTAGCATATAGGTTTTTAAAGTATTCCCTTAGAATATTCTGAGTCTTTTTGGTGTCTGTTGTGATGTTGCCCCTTTCATCTCTGATTTTGTTGATTTGGAGGTGGTTTTTCTTTCTTTTGATTAACTGAGCTAGTGCTCTATCCATCTTGTTTGTCTTCTCAAAGAACCAGCTATTTGATTCATTGATTCTACATATTGTTCTTTTGTTTCTATTTTGTTAATTTCTGCTCTGATTTTTGTTATTTCTTGTCTGCTGGGTTTGGGTTTCATTTGTTGTTGCTTTTCAAGTGTCTTGAGTTGCAATGTTAAGTAATTTATTTGTATTCTTTCTGATTTTTTAATATAGGCACTTAGAGCTATAAACTTCCCTCTAAGGACTGCTTTCAATACGTCCTAGAGGTTATGTTGTGTTGTATTGTCCTTTACATTTAGTTCCAGGAATACCTTTATTTCTTTCTTAATTTCTCCTTTGAGCCATTCATCATTCAGGAGTGTGTTGTTTAATCTCCGTGTGTTCATGTGGTTACTGGGGTTTCTTCTGGGGTTGATTGTTATCTGATAGAATGCATGGAATTATTTCAATATTTTTGTATTCATTGAAGCTTGTTTTGTGCCCCAGTACATGCTCTGTTTTTGAGAAGGTTCCATGTGGTGCTGAACAGAAAGTATATTCTTTGGTGCTTGAGTGGAATATTCGGTAGATGTCTCTTAGGTACATTTGATATATGGTATTGTTTAATTCAGATTTCTCTCTGTTGATTCTCTATCCTGTTGACCTATCTAATGAAGACAATGGGGTATTGAAGTCCCCTACTATTGATGATTTGGGATTGATCTGGGTCTTAAAGTCCTGTACTAATGTTTTCATGAAATTGGGTGCACCAGAGTTTGGTGAATATATGTTCAAAATTAAAATAGCTTCTTGGTTTATTGTTCCTTTGATCAGAATGAAATGGTCATTTTTGTCTCTTCTGATTAGTTTTAGTTTAATGTCTATTTTATGAGATATTAGAATTATAACACCTGCTTTTTTCTTAGTACTATTTGCTTGGTATATTTTTTCCATCATTTCACCTTAAGGTAGTGCCTGTCCTTGGAAGTGAAATGAGTTTCTTGCAGACAACAAAAAGACAGGTTTTGTTTCTTAATCCATTCAACTAGTCTGCATTGTTTGAGTGAGCAGTTCAGTCCATTGACATTTAAAGTTATTAATGAAAGATGTGTATTGAATCCTGGCATTTTGTTTCTGTTCACATTCTTGATATAGCTCTGCATTTCCACAGTTATAACTTCATTGACTTTCTTTCTGTCACCACTTGTGTATAGTCACTCCTTTCTTCAGCTCTTTGTTTTGCTTCAAGAAATCTTTGAAGGACTGAGTTTGTGGATATAAATTCTTTCAGCCTATTTATGTCATGAAAGATTTTTCTTTCCCCTTCAACTATGATAGATATTTTGGCTGGGTAAAGTAATCAGGGTTGTCATCTGTGGTCATTTGGAACTGGGAATACTTTGGTCCACACTCTTCTGGCTTTCATAGTTTGCACTGAAAAGTCAGCTGTAATCCTGATTGGTTTTCCTATATATGTGACTTGTTTTTTTCTCTTTCAGCTTTCAGTATTGTTTATTTGTTCTGAATGCTTAGTGTTATTATGATGATATCCCGTGGAAAGTTTCTTTTCTGCTCCTATTTGGTGTTCCATATGTTTCTTGTATTTGTATGGTCATGTCTATTTAATTTTGGAAAATTTTCTTCTACAATCCTGTAGATCTGTTCCATACCATTATCTTAATATTCTTCTCCTTCCTGTATGTCTATGATTCATAAGTTTTTTTTTTATTTTTATAGTGCCACACAATTCTTACAATAGGATTTCTGTGAATTTAGCAGTGTTTTTAAACTGAGGCAGTATTTTTCCTCAGGTATGCATTTTGATTGTTTGTAGACTGAAAAATCAGGAAAATCAGATAATATGTATATGAGTTGCTTTTTGTGTTTATTACTTTAATTCAAGCATTCACCTATTTAGAATTAATTTTCTCTGTCTTCTAGTTCCTTTCAAAGGTTGTATCAGCTGAAGAATGTGCACTTTTGCCACTGCTAAAGGCTAAATTAGATAACTGTGCTGTGTTTTTCTAAAACAATAGAGAACTTCCGAGGATGGCATCAATCTGATTCTTTTTGGAACTCAAATTTAATTCTATAAAATAGTCACTTTCAGGCTAGAGAGATAGGTCAGCAGTTAAGAACACTGACTGTTCTTTTAGATGACCTAGGCTTAAATCCTAGCATCCACATGGAAGCTAGCAACTGTCCATAACCCCAGTTCCAGGGGATCTGACAGCCTCTTCTGTCCTCTGTGGCCTTTGCATGGCACGGATGCACTTACCTATATGCAGGCAATACATGCATACACATAAAATAAAAATAATAAAATATTTTTAAAATAAAATAGTCACATTCTTTTTTTGTTAATGATTAGGTAAACACTATTCAATATCCTTTTCATACATAATGCAAAACACTTTGGAGTTTGGTCTTTTATAAATATTATTATTATTAATTATAAAACCTTATTTAAGACAAAGATTTTAAAAATAAGAACTTTTCTAAAAATTAGTGCAAATTCTACTTTACAGAATTTTTTCTTAGATTACTTCTATTTATAGTTTTCAAAGTCTTCTGAATTGTAGCTTTGCTTATAAAAAATTTAACATTGGTTACAGAAATATGATAA
>NW_008355786.1:1864305-1875545 GCF_000622305.1 Nannospalax galili | reverse complement strand
ACACTTTTAGCACATAAATTCCTCAGTGACAGGCAACTTATGTTATAAGGTCTTTACATCAAGCTGTTAGGGTAGTGGGCTGTGCCCTACTACCTAAACATGATGAAATTGTGGGAAACTACTTTGCTTTTCAGTTTTAAAATGCAGATTATTAGAACATTTACAATAGAGATTCACTTTCAGTATCAGATAAGATGATCAATGTAAATCATGTGCAAGAATGTCAGTTATATTTACAACAGACATTATTTTCTCTTACTATTAGGGTAACGCATAGAGTAATTTCAGAAATGAGTAAACACATTCCAATCCTGATCCTCAGTCATCCTCCATCACCTGGGTGCTACTGACCCCTTCAGGAGCAGAGATACAAATGGCTATAACAAACCAAACAACAGTGATAGAGTTCACTTTCCTAGGCTTTTCAGGATCCTCCTCACTGCAGTGCACACTGTTTGTGATGTTTCTCAGTGTGTACCTGCTTTCTTTCATGGGAAACACCTTTATCATTTTCCTTATTCTGGTGGATTCCACATGCCACACACAAATGTACATTTTCTTAGGAAACGTGTCCTTCCTGGAAATCTGGTACACTACAGCCACAGTGCCTAAGTTGCTGTCTACCTGCCTGTCAAAGTCTGTCATGATCCCCAATACTGGCTGTATTGCCCAGTACTACTTCTTTTTCTCCCTGGGAGCTACTAAGTGCCTCTTGCTGGCAGTGATGGCCTATGACCAGCATGTTCCCCTGTGAAAGCCTCTGCACTATTCATTTCTCAAAAGTGCTCAGATTTGCCTGAGGTTTTCAGCTGGATCTTGGATTGGGGGCTTCATTGCCCCTCTGCTCCCCACAATACTAATATCTCATCTGAACTTTTGAGAACACCAGAAAATCAATCACTTATTTTGTGACTCTGACCCCATTTTTAAACTCTCCTCCTCAGATACATTCTTGGTGGAGGCTTTGGGCTACACTTTCAGTTCTGTTGTGATTCTAAGTTCTTTCCTTCTCACAATCATCAAGCTATCTTCCCGGGAGGCTTGGAAGAAAACTTTCTCAACCTGGGTCTCCCACCTCACAGTAGTTACCATTTAATATGGCACCATAATCTTTGCCTATGTCCATCCTCCAGCCAAGTACGTCACCATTGGCAAAATGGTCTCAGTGTTCTACTGCATAGTCACCCCGTTAGTAAACCCTCTCATATACACCCTGAGAAACAAAGACGTGATGAAAGCTTTCCAGAAATTTCTAGCACAAAGGAGATTTCTTTTGAACAGAAGCATGCATGAATTTTGAGCTCAATAATAACAATCAACTTATAAAGCGAATATTCTCAAACATCATTTGATAATGGTATTTTATTAAGAAGTGGTGCTATCTGTTATAACCTCTCTGTGCACTTTTTATTTTTCTCTGAATTCCACTGAAAAGTTACTTGTTGGTGACTCTGTTTATGTTTTCTACAGTGCCACAGTGATAAATCAATAAATCACAAAATAGTTTTGCCCATAAGATATTCAAAACTGATTATTTCAAGTGAATATTTTTATAGATTACATTTGGATAGTAATCCTAGTCAGTGAAGTCTGTGTTAAATGAAGCAATGTTCCTCCATCTAATAGTCTAATAGTCTTATGTGAACCTAATCTTTCATAATTAAAAAATTGAACCATTGGGGACTGGAGAGATGGCTCAGCACTTAAAAGCACAGGCTGCTCTTGCAGAGGACCTGGGTTCATTTTGCAGCACACACATGGCAGCTAACTCCATTTCTAGGGGATCTGGATGCATCTTCTGATCTCGTGGGCATTGTGCAACATGGGTGCACTAATACACATGAAGGAAATACAGTCATATACATAAAATAAAAATCATAAATAAAAGAAAATGAAATAAAATTCATTCAATAATCATTTACTAAACACATATGACAAGCCAGACACTATTTTAAGCTTCAATGATTATTGCTAATATTAATATAGCTGCATAATTTTACTAGAAAAATACCAAATAAATAGGTTTTTTCTGGATAATATAAAATGTTATGATGTAAATGAGTAGAATCTGAAATATTATCCATGGGTACCATGATTAAAGTTTTAAAAATGTCAAAAATAAAAATAAAAAGATTAGAATGGGCCTTAGATTGAGACAAAATAAGAATGGCATGTTTAATAGTTCAAGTAAGATTTAAATAATTTCAGTTCATAGAAAATGTCCAAACAGACAATATGGTCAGTAAAGGTTAACTAAGTGGTACGTACCCACAGTATCAGGACACTGAGGTAGGTGAGCCACAATTTCATGCAATATAGCAAGACCCTATCTTAAGGAAAAAGAACCAGTGTGATACTGAAAGAGGCATCAAATCAGAAAGGCATATTGATTTCCTTTACTTTATATCACTTTCCTAGGTGAATTAAGAAGTTTCACATTTTTTCATTTACTTCAGAGCAGTTTAGAAACAAAAGATAAGGAGATGAAGGAAGAAGTAGATCGCACACATTTTGGAGTGATTGTCCACACAATTGTCTGCTTAATGTCGTTCCTTTAAAGTGTGAGCCATGATAGAGCAGCCCCAGAAGGAGGGTAAAGGGGGAAAAATATCACCTAGACATGGAGTGAGAATCTGCAGTGCAACAAACTCATCAGCTGGCTCCTAAACAGATTAAGAGAATATAAGAAAGTTAAGAGCTTGTTGCACATGTTGGTACTTGAAAGTCTTCTTAAAATCAAGCATGGAATTTTCCTGGGACACATGAAAATTGCAAGAAAAACATTTTATTTCTGTTCTTATTAATTTAACCTTTAACAGAGTCTAATGTGTATATAAGACATTCTGGTCAAACCCCTCTCCCACTTCTATTAACAACACCCCCCTAACATACCAGGTGTTTGTCAAGGCCTGATTAATTCATGACCTGAAGCTTGGCAGAGGATCACCAGATATTCTTGGCAGACCAAGAATTGGAGGAAGAATGCTTCCACCCTGGGACTTTCGCTGCTCTTTGCTTCTGTGGTCTGGGTTGACAGACTATGCTTCCCTGATTAATAGTAGTCTAGGGAACATAACTAAAGAGTTCTGTTTCAGTTTACGGGCACCAGAGTTTCTCAGCACTGTAAGCTTGGTTTCTATATAGAAATAATAAATTCTAGTGGTTGTTAAGAGTAATCACAAACAGTACACCTTATATCTAAGATATTATAAATATTATGGAGCTGAATCTAAGATACTGTAAATATTGTGTGAGTTTCGGTTGGTAAAGTAATGTATCCTTGGTTATTCTTTGGTGACTTTCTGTTGGTAAAGTAATGTATCCTTGGTTATTCCAGATCTGCTTTCTATATAAGCTTGCATAAGTTCACAATAAACATACACTGGTACACTAGCCTCTGCATCCCCTGCATCCTGATTTCTCCTACACCTGTCCCTCAGGGTCTTCAAGCCCATCAGGCTTGAATCATGGACACTGAACTGTGACAGGTCTCCACCCCACTTTCATGTCTTTGTGTGTGTGTGTGTGTGTGTGTGTGTGTGTGTGTTTTATGACCTAGTAAGTTTAACCAGGGCAATGCCCATGGGTATTTGTGTGTAGCTATCTACTGGCTTATGGGAAATTCCCCAGTGGCTACACCACAGAAAATGATGACTTTTCCTTCCCCGTCAGCCTTAATTGCCAATAGCTCCCCTGGAAAGTGTCAAGCACATGAGTACCTCCCCAGTCTATAGCAGAATGTATATAGACCTCATCTTGTGTAGTGCCTTTTTCAAGCAACAGAAGCTGCTTTGAGTTCATAAGAGCCATGACCACAATATAGCAGTTACTGGCTTTCTCTTCTTCTTCTGGCTCTTAAGTTCCTTCCTCCATCTCTTACACATTATTCTCTGAGCCTTAGAGGGTGTGATGTTTACTTTTTATCAACTTTACACACACTAGAGTCACTTGGAAAGAGGGAACGTAAACTAAGGAATTTCCGCTATCAATCTGGCTTGTGGACATGCCTATGAGGAATTTTCTTGTTCATTTATATAGGAGTGCCAAACTCACCATGAATGATACCATCCCTGAGCATATGAAGCTCAGTGGCCTGAAAAAATAGTAGCTGAGGGAGTCAAGGGGAGCAAGACAGGAAACAATGTTCCTCCATGGTCTCTGCTTCAAATTCTTCCTCAAGATTTCTGCCTTGAGTTCTGGCCCTGATTTCCCTCAGTGATAGACTGTCACATGCAAGTATAAAAAGCAATAAACCCCATACTTCCCATGTTTATTTTGGTTTTATCACAGCAACAAAATATATCTAGAACAGAGATAGGGGTGTCTTGTTTAAGGTTGAACACTATTCAATAATCACTTGTTTTGGCACATTGGACAGTCATGAATCTCTGTGTTTGCTACTTAAACAAGCTTCTCTGACAAAGGCTTGGGCCATCAAGAGTTTGACTATAAGCATAAATATTTAGATGGCAAGTGGACATATTCATTCAGCAAACAAAAAGTGTAGATTCATTCCTACCACCTAGAAGCTCACTAATCATGGGTTTTCTATCAGATTTAGACTGCCAGTCATGGCCTCCACCTTACGGAGGAGGCCTCACATTCAAGTAGAAAATGGTTGGTTGCCTTCAAAACAATTATGCCATTACTGCATCAGTAGACACATCTTCCCTGTCAGGTTTGTATAGCATTCAAAGTCCATAGTAGGGAAAGACTGTCATTCATTTTTACCTGTATATAAAGATGTATATATACATTTGTGTCAACTTTTGTTAAACTAAGTTTTATATGTAAGTCCGATATCAGTCCACAAAACATTGACATCTTTATAACACTTAAATTTTCAATCAGAATATCAAAGTTATAGGTAAAGAAACACAATAAGACAGCATTCAGAAGTGGCAAACAGCTATTTTTCTGTATGATACCATCTGAAAAGAGATTTCCCTAATTCATTAACAATAGTAACTTATTTGGTATAATCAGTCTCTTTGGATTATATCTAATCATATTCTGGATTATACCCTTTGCCTACTTGCACCTCTTCCCCCCTTTGTACCTCCACTCATCCCAAAGCTCTGAGTTTGCTTTTTTTGCAAGATAATCCTGGCACTGTGGGTCGTCTTGTTGTTTCTAAAGAAGAGATTGCCATTTCAACTTCAACTGAAATTGAAAAGCATGCAAAAAAAAAGCTCTTTCGTACATTCATTCTTTTGCATTTCAAAGTCTTATTTGGAAAATGACTGTATCTTATCATGAAAAGTAAGTTTGGGTTCCCTGAAGAGAGGCAAACTGATGATAAATCTAATATTTTTATTTTTTCCAGGTGAGACACACTGAAGTATATTACGATGGAGTTTCAAGATTTATGCTGATGAAGATATTCATAAAGTACAATGTGCAAAAATCTCTAAGGGAAAGTATCCAATAACCAAAAAAACTTTTAATAATTAATAATATTATGAAACTACACAATAATATTGAAGAAAATTGACAAAATATAAATGAAAAAAGAAATATTCTATAGAAAAGACATGTGACTATAGGCTACTTTCTGAGTGTTGATAAAACATTTGTGAGCTGAAGTTCCCCCCCAAAGTCACACCTGTATTAAAGATTCTACAAGACTAACAGCCTGAATAGAAACTGATGAGTATGGAGAGTTAAAATGCTACAGATTCAGAGCCAAATTATCTTGGGCTATCCCTAGCCCATTTCATAGCCATTCCTCAGCCTCCTCTGTGTTTCACCTAACACCCTAATTACTATCATGTGAAACTCATTGGGATGGATTAATTTTGCTGACTACTATTTTCCACAAACCAAAAATCTAAGAATGTCTTCAGAATTCATCTGAAGCCTTTAACACGTTTCCCACTTTCCTATAACACACTTATCTGATATTCCCAACAATGTATTTGGGGAAAAAATCTTTGTTAGATCACTTTTTCTCTGTACCTACAAAAGTTTCATGAACTTGTTTACATTAGGAACATAGTATTTGGGGTGACTAGAGTCCATGTTCCAATGCTGCAGTATACTTTCCTAAGGAATAAACTATCTCTTGTTTCCTTTGATGTAAAAGCTACATTCTGTACTGACACATTTATACACACAATCACACTTGAGATGTGTTTGTATAAAACTCTCCATTTGTAAATTGTTATGCAACTTCCTAATTTAAAAAATAATTCCTAAACACTTTATTTATTTAGTTGTATATTGTCCTATTGTATACATTTGCTATAATAAATGAATCATTTTATATTTTTGATAGTAAATTATTCTCATGTCTTTCTTTGGCATACCTCATGACTGAACCTCAGGCACTACTGGGACAAATAAACATCCACTAAGTCAAGGGAACATCAAGCACATATTTAAGCATTCTTTCAAAGCAGCCTTGCCAGGAAGACTTAACCAAAAAACAAACTCCCTATATGCAAGTCCTAATACAAAAATACAAACAACATGAAAATCCAAAACAAAATGCTACCTCCATAAATTACTAATTTTATGTAAATGTCACCAACATGAGTGACTTAGACAAAATTCCATATAAATAATTTAAAACAATTGTTTTAAATATGTTCATAGACTTCAAAGAGGACTCTGATAAACTCCCAAATAAAGCAAAGAGGACACAATATGCTTTGAAAGAATTGCAAGAAAACAGACTGTATAGAATGCACAAAACTCAATAAATAATGTATGTTAAAAAGAACAAAGAAAAAAGGAAAACAAACAATGGAATAAAATAAGGTCATTAATTCAGGATATGAAAATAGAATTGAAAAGAGTGAGATATATAAAAGAAAAAAAAGTTTAAATCATACTGGAAATGAAAATTTTAATAAGTAAAAAAATGTTAGGAAGAATATTTCACCAATATAATGGATCAGGTATATTAGGAGAGTATTAGAATTTGAAGATAAGGTAACCTAACTGGATTATTCAGGCAAAGTCAATTGTAAATTTACAAAAAATATGATCAGGACAGAAAAGTCTTTGTCAAAGATAAACCTCCTTTCATGATAATAGCCTTGAAGATCTAGGGATAAAGGGAATACAGCCCAACTATATACAACAAACCTATAGCCACCATTATACTAAATGGAACACACCTAAGAGCATTTCATGCAAAGTCTGCAATGAGACAAGGGTGCATGCAGGATATTAACTATGGTGCTCAAAGTCTTAGCTGCAGCCATGAGTTAATAGAAATAAAAGGAAAATAAACAGGAAATGCAACATAGAAATTATCCAAGTTTTGAATCTTCACAATTATGTACTTGACTCTAAAAGACTCCATCTTTACTGCAGAGACAGTCTGATGACCTGCCTCATGTTCCTGTCACTATGCCTTCCCCAACATCATGATCTATTCTGTGGAACTAAAATAAACCATTCCTATATTCCTTATTCCTTGTATGTGATTTTTGTCCTTTGGAACTATTTTGAGGGAAAACTGAGAAAAGTTTAGAACTGTGGTTTAGGTAAGGCCTAGTATGCACTAAGATGTGTTTAATGGGTTGTTCTGATGGAAATTTGGGAGACCAGAATACTGATAGAAATCTGTACATTGAAAGTTTTGCTTATGAGGTTTCAGAGCAGAAATAATGACTGCCTAGACTAGAAGCCATTTCTGATGTATTCTGGAAAAGAACCTGACTTCCTCCTGACAATGTACTGAAATCTTGAGTGAGAATGATTTTTTTAAATCATTTACTAAATAATCACATGATTAGAAGAAGCATTTCATTACTGCATTAACGTATTCAATAGCAATTTCCAGAGCAAAGATGCATCTCTTTCAAAATTGGCTGTAAATGTTTAGGTTCACCATTGAATTAATACAGTTATACAATATTGAACTCAGTATAAATCCTATAGCACACAAAATTGAATGAGGATTTAACCTTTAAAAAGATCTCCATTTCATTTTAAAATACACTGTTTCACACAGAAAAACTCATTTTTAATGCTACTAACACTTAGATGTTTGCACATATGTCTCTAATATCTACATATCTGATTATGACCAGTTACAGTCGGTTAATTCCTGAGAACCTTGGCACCTGAGCATGGATATAAAATCATCGGGTATATTTCAATGGTAATATATTTCACCTCTACTAATTAACAAGAAGCAAATTTTTATGCTTCTTTTTCAAATATAACTCATTTTTTTAAGTTGTTGATTTTTTTTGTGTATTTCATACAGAACATTCAAAACTTATTCATCTATATACCCACATCCCAAATGATACCCTTCCATAGCCACTCCTTCCCCCACTGGAGCCCATATACTCTGTCATCCCTGTTGCTGTCCACTGTGTTGTCAGCACCCCCAGCTGTTCCCTGGTGCTTGTCTCTTGGACCACCCTGGCCAAGAACTCAAAGGAAGGTTTCTCCTGTCTGACACTGTTTCTTGTTCGCAGCCTTTAGCTAATCACATGGACTCATGTAGAGATATATTATGTATAACTTTTCAGTAGGTTGTTGTACTAATATGGTTACCTCTTGGTTTTTAAAACTACCTAGGCATTATCTCTCTCTCTCTCTCTCTCTCTCTCTCTCTCTCTCTCATATCTAACACTGCATCTAACACTGTATGGTTACAGTGTTACACACTGTATGGTTTCCCTATTTAACATGTCTCCATTTTCCTTGCTTCCCCCTCAATAATACCCATCACCTATGTTCCCACATCTCTTGAGCTCTTTTTTTCCCCTTGATCCACAAGTTCCTTGTGTAATCCTCTCCCCTCTCATTTAAATAACACAATTTTTAACCAAATCTCCCTTAGTAACACCTAATTCCAACTGTTCTTCCCTCTCAGATTCTTTCTTTTCCTTTACCTCACTGTTTCATTTTCCTGGTTCCTGTAGTTATGTATCAATACATACTCACAAAGATTTGGTGCTAGGATCCACATATGAGGGAGAACGTACATCGTTTTTTCTGAGTCTATGTTACCTCACTTAGTATAATAGTTTCTAGTTCCATCCATTTACCTGAAAATTTCATGATTTCATCTTTCTTTACTGCTGAGTAAAACTCCATCGTATAAATGAACCACATTTTCATTATCCACTGGTCAGTTGAGGGACACTTAGGTTGCTTCCATCTCTTAGCTATTGTGAAAAGAGCAGCAATAAACATGTATGTACAAGTGTATCTGCAATAGGATGAGTTCTTTGGGTATATATCAAGGAGCAGTATAACTGGATCAAATGGTAGGTTCATTTGTAGTTTTTTAAGAGTTCTCCAAACTGCTTTCCATAGGGGTTGAACAAGTTTGAAATCCCACCACAAGTGGATGAGTGTTGCCCTTTCCCCACATCATCCCCAACATTTGGTATCATTTGTTCTCTTGATCTTAGCCAGTCTGACTGACTGGGGTAAGATGAAATATTAAAGTGGTTTTAACTCGCAATTACCTAATTACTAATGATGTAAAATACCTGTTAAGATGCTTCTTAGCCATCTTTATTCCTTTTTTAGAGAAGTCTCTGTTCAGCTCCTTAGCCCATCTTTTAAATATGTTACTTTCCTTCTGGATTCTTTGATTTTTGAGTTCATTATATATTCTGTAGGTTAAACCTCTCTCAGGTGTGTTGCTGCCGAGTATTTGCTCCCATTCTGTGGGTTTTCTTTTCACTTCCTTGGTTGCTTCTTTTGATGTACGGAAGCTTTTTTTTTTTTTAATGAGGTCCCAATTGATGATGCATGACCTTGTTTCCTGAGCAATTGAAGTCCAGTTTAGAAAATACGTTCTTCACCTCTATCACGTAGGGTATTGCCAATATTTTCTTCTAACAGTTTTAGAGTTTCAGGCTTCACATTGAGGTCTTTGATCCCTTTGGAGTTGTCTTTTATGCAAGGTGAAAGATAGGGCTCTAGTTTCATTCTTCTACAGGTGGAGTTCCAGTTTTGCCAGCACCATTTGTTGAACATGCTGTTTTTACTCCGGTGAATGGTCTTGGCCCCTTTGTCAAATATCAGGTGGCTGAAATTGCATGTACTCATATTTGGGTCCTCAATTTTGTTCCATTGATCTATGCTCTATTTTTGTGCCAGTATCATTTTTTATGACTAGAGCTTTGTAATACAGCTTAAAATCTGATATAGTAATGTCTCCAGCATTGCTCTTAGTGCACAGGGTTGCTTTGGACATCTGAGGTCTTTTTTGCTTCCATATGAATCTTAGGATGTTTTTTCCAATTCTGTGAAGAATGTTGTAGGGATTTGGATTGGCTTTGCATTGAATCTATAAATGGCTTTTGTTAAGATGGTCATTTTCATAATATTAATTCTTCCAATCCATGAGTGTGGGAGGTCCTTCCATCTTCTGATGTCTTCCTCAATCTCTTTCTTTAAAGATTTAAAATTTTTGTTGTATAGGTCTTTATTTTCTTTGGTCAGGTTTATTTGCTATTTATTTATTTTAGCCTTTGTGAGAGTGTTTCCATGTACTCTTTCTTGGATTATTTATTATTGCTATATAGAAAGGCTACAGGCTTTTGTAGATGAATTTGTACCCTGCCACCTTACTGAAAGTGTTAATCATTTCTAGGATTTTTCTTGTGGAATTCTTGTTGTCTCTTTGGTATAATATATCGTTTGCAAAAAGGAATAATTTTATCTCTTCCATTTATTACTCATTCATTTCCTTCTCTTGTTTTATTGCTCTTGTGACAGTTTCAAACACTATGTTAAAAAGGAGTGGAGATAGTGGACATTTTCTTGTTCCCCAATTTAATGGTAATGCTTGCATTTTTTTCTCCATTTAGAATGATGTTGACTGTAGGATAGTTTTATATGGCTTTATTTACATTGGGGTATGTTCCCTCAATTCCACTTCCCTCTAGGACTTTGAACATAAATGCATGTTGAATTTTGTCAAAGGCCTTCTCTGCATCTATTGAGATGAGCATGTGTTTCTTATCTTTGAGTCAATTTATATGATTTATGACATTTATTGACTCATGTCATGATACAGTGACCACAGTCTAAGCCTGAAGGGCTTGGGGACCCCAATGGATAGAAATAAAGACACAGGAGATTCAGAGGTCTATGTGCCAGTGCATGTTTATTGTGAACTAAAGCAAGCTTATATAGGAATCAGATCTTGAGTAACCAAGGAATAACTAAGGATACATCACTAAACAGAAAGTAACCAAGGAATAACCAAGGATACATTATGTTACTACCAAGAATACATTACTACACCAACC
>NW_008355786.1:1850503-1864169 GCF_000622305.1 Nannospalax galili | reverse complement strand
TGAAACTCCGGTGCCCATAAACTGAAACAGTACTCTTTGGTTATGTTTCCAAGACTGCCAGTTAATCAGGGGAGCATAGCCTGTCAACTCAGACCACAGAAGCAGAGAGCAGGGAAACTCCCAGGATGGAAGCATTCTTTCTCCAATGCTTAAGTCAAGGCAAGCTGCCACAGCCTAATGGAGCAATGGCTGTGCCCATAATAGTAATAGCTCCCAACATTTCCCATTTCTTATTTATTATAACCATAGAATATGCCACATCCAGGATGGAAGGACCATGCCTGTCTTAGGTTTCCTTCTGCAAGAGCAAAGCCTTATCCATCATTGGCATGCAGCTTCAAGCAGGTACGCCCTGTCTTAGGTTGACTTTCTCCCAGAAGATCTTACCTGTCATTGACTACCGGTCATAGGGGAGGGAGCACAAATTCATATCAAGCACAATAGCCTTGACAAGACACAAGACTATAACATATCTGGTATCCTCTGCCAATCTTCAGGTAAAACTGAATTGATCAGGCCTTAACAATTCCCCTTATTAACTTTATCTAGATTTTCTTTTTAATGTAGGGAAGACAAGAGAATCTCAGCACTATGTTTCTGAGCATCTTGGTTCAGGTATCAGAAGACAGATCGACCTCCTATAAGCAATATGCAAAGAAGAATTATCAAGGTTATTAAAGAAAATCCAAAACTATGTAATATAATTTGAATCCATCCACAAAGATTGAGACCAGAAAGAGTATTTGCTGAAGTAGTAGCCATCTGATCAATAGAACTATCAGAAGGTATTTCCTCTGAAAATGCCTCATATATTTCTTCCTGCAATTGCATCTCATTAAAAGTTAAATTATCCATTTTACCTTGAATGTACAATTCTATATTTTTCCATTCATAAACAGTACCATTAAATTTATGAGTAATACAAATCTGAGTAGAATTCCAATCACATACATATTGTATAGTTTTTTGCAATTCCAATAATTTATTTCTGAACTAATGAAGTCCCCCTTGTAGATCCACAATTTCTTATTGTAATTGTGAATTAATTTGAGCTTGATGTGTCCAAAGTTTATGAGAATCATCATGCCAACGTTCAACAAAGTCTTGTGTTTGAACAGATTTCTGAAGTGCCACACCAGTGGTAGTAGCTGTAGCAGCTAAAGCGATGAGTCCCAAAACATCAATGATAATCATTCCAATCATGCATTTGCCTCGGCGTAGCAGTCTTTTGAAAAATCTCAGAATTAGTCCTTGAACAGGACTTCTTTCCCTGGAAAGACGCATTTTCACAGGAATCCATAAAGAATTTCATTGAGTTAAGATCATGACTGATTCAAAAGATGGATTAAAAGCTATAGAATTATTAAGACAACTATATAAATGACAATTTTGACAAGTTAAATTCATTTCTTGTACAACTATGTGTCCGATCAATATCACTAGAGGAAAGTGCACACAAGCTGTAACAATGTAATTTTTAACTTTAGTAAAATCATAAAATACTTTATCATAAGTAGTAGCAGAGATACCATCAAAGATTTCTACAGGCTTAAGAGCAGCTAACAACTTCCAAATATGTAATTGAGGAGGACATAATGTTTGTCCTATTATCATTTGAGGTCAAGGTTTAGCTATTCCTCCATCTACCCAAACTATAGGATTAGCAGTATTAAACTTATCTTTCATAGGAACAATATTTTTAGATTACACTTTAAGGAAAACGCCTTATAATCCTTACATTCTTCTAACCAACTTCCTAAAGGAACCCAATCAATTCAAGTATGATTCTGAAACCTATAAACATTTCCTATCAATCCTCTGCAATCTTGCCATATCAAAGACTGTCTTTCAAATATCTAATCATAGGAAAAACTTTCACACTTAGAAACAGCTGGGGCAGCTGTATCCTCATATTCTGTCCAACTAGAACCTATAGACTGAGCAGAGAAACGTACCACATCCCGTTGACTATTACTCCATCTACCTTCTGGAACAATCCAATTTTGCTGTCTTACAGGATAACAAGTAAGAGCTCCAAAGTACATAATATCAGAAGACAAAAACTGAGTATAATTAAAAACAGTTCCTTCTTCATTAGGAAAATCTGGCTGACCTGTTCCATGAGGGGTTGACAATACATTCATAGGAAAACTAGTAACCACAATAGTAGGCTCCTTCCAAGTATAAGGATGAAGGAGAGGGGGATTCGGTACATGACGCCAATATATTACCTCAGTTTCAGCAGCAGAAGTGCAAATAATCAGAACACAATGGCTAAGAACAGATTTCCCAGAGTAAGTCCCTTTCCTGATTGATTCATCACAGATCGAGCCTTGGAAGTCAGGGCAAACTGACCCCAAGTAGGAGATGATAGTTTTTGCTGATAATGCTAATGTTGACTGGTCAGCAATAAAGCCATCATAGCTTGGAGTGGTATCTCTCAATCTTTCTTATACTGTACTGCTGTCCTCATTGGTCAATGTCTGCAAACAGATCCAGTGGCTGGGATGCCAAAAGCTTACTCTTTTTCCTATAGAAACAAAATCATACCTTTTGCCTGCCTGGTGTTCGTAGCTTTCCTGGTACCCAACTTGGAATCCTTCTGGCTAAATCCAGACATTCACTGAGTCAGCAAGAGTAATGATTCCTGTAAAATGCTTACCTGTAGGAGATAAAAAAACTTTACCTTGGGGCAAATTTAAAAACTAATAATAAACAAATCTAAAAATTTATAAGAAATGAAATCTAATCAAGTTAATAATAAACAAAATTAAACAGAATCTCAGATCAATAGTAATAGACAAAAATCTCAAATCCAAGATCTCATAGAAGTCCTAAATAAAAGTTCTAAAATAATAATCAACAAAATCTTCTATATATGTGAATAATAACTGATATATAAATGAATAACTGATTAATAAAATCTAATAAACGAATAATAATTGATTAATAAAATCTTAAAAACAAAATCTTATATAATAACAATCACAATCATAACACAATCATAAATACTAATAAATACTAATAATAGACAAAATCTCTGAATAATAACTAATCTTTTATTCTAAAGTTCTAAATTTCTATGATCTGGTGTATAATTCCTTCCTTTTAATTTTTTAATATGTATATTAACATTTATGTAAGTACATTGTAATATAGCTTACCCTAGAAGATTTTACTTTACTCCAGAAGCTCTCTAAATAGTCTGCTAGTATAAGCAGGGGTGTTAACTGTTTTAATAGTAGTTGAAATTTCCATAACAACAAAGCAAGCTAACAAATGTTTAATACCATGACTAGTGGTTTCTCCAAATAAAGGAGTAGCCCTAATAAATGCAGAACAAGTATCCAAAGTAACATAAACAAACTGAGAATAACAGACCTAGAACAAGTATCTATGGAAACATAAACAAAATTGAAATATGGAAACACACAAACACTATAACTATCCACATTATTCAATACTATTAACTAACAGAAAAGTATATATTAGAAGAGATACATTAGTTAAAGGAACCGGAACCAGGCAGCCAACTTAAACTATGATAAGAGATGTTGGTGACAGCCTCCTTTGGACTGTGGTTATCGCAACCTCCTTTGGGCTGCAGTTATCGCAGCCTCCTTTGGACTGCAATCAGTGAAGCCTCCTTTGGACTGCTAGCACAGCCTCCTTTAGACTGCTTCCCGGGACAAGTAGCATATAGTAGAAGCAAGCCAAGCATAATCTACAGCAGCATATATTTTACATTTTTGACAAGAATATGTATCATTAAAGAATTACCAACTAAAGTTTACATCTTTGCTGTTTTTTAATTGTACAGTGCCTCATACACCTAAGCTGTTTTACTGTTTTCCTTTTCTTTTCACAGGATCAGGGGGCCAGCTTGAAACTGGAATAAGTTTAGAAAATATATTTTTGAAATAATAAGCTTGAGTCTGAAATGGAAGGGCCAAGCACATCTCCAGAGTCAGCATTTCAGTGATCTTAAACAGCACATGACAATTAAACTATTGAATTCTGAGTCCACTGTAAACTAATCATAAAATAAAGAAAAGCAAAAGAAAAAGGCAAATCTTTGATAATCATTTTAATGTAAAGACATTAAAATTATGCAGTAAAATTATGAAACTACTAAATAAGCTCCCCATTGTTCTAACACATCCTTACCTATAATATTTAATGGAAGTTCTAACATCTAAAGCTTAACAATAGTGATTTATCCATCAACACTAGAAATAGCTTTATATTTTACACTAATTTTAATTGTGGATACTGGCCAAACTCCAATTCCTATAATATCACATTTCATAATTAGAGTAGTCAAATTAGATGGCCAGTATTCCTTTTTAATAATAGGAATATTTGATCCAGTGTCAGCCAGATCTTTCAAAGATCTATCTTGAATTTTAAAATTAATATGACACTGCTGTGCTTCTAGTATCATAGCCCAATTAACAGAAATAGGTTTAGTGATTCCAAATCCTCCAATTATTTTGGGGAAGATGATCCAATAGGTATAAAAGGAAGAAAAATCAACTGAGCAATTTTATCACCTATAGTAATAGGATATTAGCTATTAGTAGTAATTAAAATCTGAATTTCAGCTTCAAAATCTGCATCAATTAGTCCTGGACTCAAGCAGGTTTATCATACTGTATTTGTCCTACAAATCCTACCAAGGCTATATATAATGTATCAGTTTGTGCAGTCAAGAACTGAAAATGATCTTGGGGTAAAGAAATATAAATAATGTGGATAATTATTTGTACATAATTAAACTCTTATTTTGCTAATTGTGTTAATACTCTAGGACTATTAAGAGCAGGATAACCCTGAAGAATTCAAAATAAATTATGCAACTTATAAGTAGGAATACCAAGCACATGATGAAGCAAATTAATATCCCCTAAAAGTTTTTGAAAGTCATTTATTGTTCTTGAATTTTCTAATTGATTTTGTGCCAATTATGGATATATATGCTGTCTCATCAGAGAAATAAGAAACACAGAAAACAATAGTACATAAAAGAAAATGCAAAGAGACAACATCATAATACTCTACTTTTAATCTATCCATGACATTGTAGTATAGGCAATCTATAAGAAAACATTAGAGTGAGCTATGGTTACACTCATAGCTGAGGAAAAAACCTGCAGCTACACTACAAGGTTTGAGGAAACAGACAGTTAGTTGCCCCGATCATCTATGAGGGGCCCTGAGGAAGGCTCCAGCTCCCGTCCTGAATATTGTGGTCAAGACACAAGTCTAGGTTTAGTATTTCTTATAAGATTTCCATCAATAACTGTCTTAGATCTACAACCTCGAGCCCAATGCACACTACGACAACAGCAGAAACGTTTACCTGGTGGTTGGGATGGTATCTTAGGGCACTGCTTTATAACATGCCCTTCAGTATCAAAACCAAAACATTTTAGTTTCGATTTCATTGTCCCCATTTGAGGATTTATAGAAAATGCAATTCCATTGACAGGAGGATGTCGAATAACTGGAAATGCAGCTTTTGACCTAACAATTTCAGAGTCAAATTTAGAGTCAGATGCTTGTGCCCGTAAGTTCGCGAGTGCCATTGTTACCAGTTTCTGTAATTTCATTCTAAAAAATCGAGCCATAACTGAATCCTCATCAGAATCATCTGTTTCATCTGAACTACACGGACCTGGAGCTAAACAAGAAGGGAGTAAAAACTCCTTCCTTGCAGGAATATTTAAAGAAGGTTCTGAAGAAGTGGCCTCTTGAATTTCCTTAACAACTTTATTTTTTAACTCCTCAGGAACATCATAAAGATTAACAGCTTCATTAGAAGTACAAAAAAGCTGAGTTGGTGACAAGCTACTTGGGCCTTGATTAATTAATATAATAGCTGTTCAGATGAGTGCCCACACAGACCAAAAATCAAGCAGTATAGTTTCACCGGTCTGAAGTGCTTTTTCCACATTTGTTTTAACTTTGTCCCAGACTTCTAAATCTAAAGTTCCTGTATCAGTAAACCATGAATTAAACTTTGCAACTATTTGCACACAATTTTCTATCTGTTTCTAGAAATTTGTGCTCCATTACTATGAAGAATATAATGAATTAAAGAAACAAAAGGAGTAGGCTTACCCTGTCCCATTATACTTACATAATTACAACTCTGCCCTAAAAACGTCCTCTGGGTGCAATGTCGGGGGTCCCAGTTCGGGCGCCAGCTGTCATGGCACAATGACCACAGTCCAAGCCTGAAGGGCTTGGGGACCTGGAAGGATAGAAATCAAGACACAGGAGATGCAGAGGTCTATGTGCCAGTGCATGTTTATTGTGAACTAAAGAAAGCTTATATAGGAATCAGATCTGGAGTAACGAAGGAAATACTAAGGATACATCACTAAACAGAAAGTAACCAAGGAATAACCAAGGATGCACTATGTTACCACCAAGAATACATTACTTCACCAACCGAAACTCACACAGCGTTTACAGTCTCTAAGATTCAGCTACATAATATTTATAATATCTTAGATATAAGGTGTACTGTTTGTGATTACTCTTAGACTTACATGAAGTTTACAGTATCCAAGATTCAGCTATGATTACTCTTAGCAACTACTATAATTCATTATTTCTACATAGAAACCAAGCTATCACTGCTGAGAAACTCTGGTGTCCATAAACTGAGACAGAACTCTTTAGTTATGTTTCCAAGACTACCAATTATCAGGGAAGCATAGCCTGTCAACTCAGACCACAGAAGCAGAGAGCAGGGAAACTCCCAGGATGGAAGCATTCTTTCTCCAATGCTTAAGTCAAGGCAAGCTGCCACAGCCTAATGGAGCAATGGCTGTGCCCATAATAATAATAGCTCCCAACAGACTCACATATATAAGATCATCTCTGTGTCTCTAGAATAAAGCCATCTTATCATGGTATGATCTTTTTTATGTGTGTCTTTACACAGTTTGCAAGTATTTTGTTGAGAATTTTTTCATCTATGTTCATTAAGTATATGGGTCTATATTTTTCTATTTTGGTTATATTCTTACCTGGCTTTGGTATTAGAGTGGTGCTGGCTTCATTGAAGGAATTTGAAAGTTCTCCCTCCATTTATATCTTTTTGAATAAATTAAATAGTATTGGGTGGAGATCTTCTTTAAATGTCTTGTAGAATTATGTGCAAATCCATCTGGTCCTGAGCTTTTTTTCAGTCAAGAGGTTTTCTATTACTGTTTCAGTTTCCTTATGTGTTATGGATCTGTTTAAGCTGTTGATCTCTTGTTTGTTTTGTTTTGGTTGTTCCCATGATCTTAGATACTTGTTTATTTCAGATTTTCAAATGTAGAATCACACAGGTTTTTAAAATATTACCTTATAATGTTCTGAATATTTTTGGTGTCTGTTGTGATGTTTCCCCTTTCATCTCTGATTTTGTTGATTTGGAGGTGATCTTTCTTTCTTTTGGTTAACTGGCCTAGTACAATCTTGTTTATCTTTTCAAAAACCAGCTTTTATATTCGTTGATTCTTTGTATTGTTTCCTTGTTTCTATTTTTAATATATGCTCTGATTTTTGTTATTTCTTCTTGTCTACTGGGTTTGGGTTTCTATTGTTGTTGCTTTTCAAGAGCATTGAGTTGCAATGTTAAGTCATTTATTTGTGCCTTATTTTATTTTTTAATGTAGGCACTTAAACCTATAAACTTTCTTCTAAGAACTGCTTTCAACGTGTCCCAGAGGTTCTGTTGTTGTATTGTCTTTTACATTTAGTTCCAGGAATACCTTTTTTTTCTTGTTTAATTTCTCCTTTGACCCATTCATCATTTACGAGTGTGTTGTTTAATCTCCATGTGTTCATGTAGTTATTACAGTTTCTTCCAGTATTGATTTTAAGCTTTATTTCATTGTCTTAAAGAATACATGGAATTATTTCAATCTTTTGTATTTCTTGAGGTTTACTTTGTGCCCCGGTATATGGTCAAATTTCGAGAAAATACCATGTGGCGCTGAATAGAAAGCATATTCTTTGGTGCTTGGGTTCAATATTTGGTAGATGTCTGTCAGGCCCATTTGATGTATGGTATTATTAAATTCAGATGCCTCTCTGTTCATTCTCTGTCCTGTTTACTTATGTAATGGAGAAAATGGGGTACTGATGTCCCCTGCTATTAATGAGTTGAGATTAATCTGGGTCTTAAAGTCCTGTAGTACTGTTTTATGAAGTTGGGTGCACAAGATTTTGGTGAATATATGTTCATGATTGTAATATCTTCTTGGTAAATTGTTCCTTGATCAGAATGAAGTGGTCCTATTTATCTCTTCTGATTAGTTTTAGTTTAAAGTCTATTTTGTCAGATATTAGAATTGCAACACCTGTTTTTCTCTTAGTACCATTTGCTTGGTATATTTTTTCCATCCTTTCACCTTAAGGTAGTGCCTGTCCTTGAAAGTGATATTAGTTTCTTGAAGAAAACAAAAAGATGGGTTTTGTTTCTTAATCCATTCAACTTATCTGTGTCTTTTGACTGCAGATTTTAGTCCATTGATATTTAAAATTATTAATGAAAGATGTGTATTGATTCCTATCATTTTAATTTCTGTTTGCATTCTTAGTTTCGCTGTGCATTTCCATTGTTATACCTTCATCAAGTTTCTTTACATAATCCCTTGGATATAGTCCTTCCTTCCTTCAGCTCTTTGTATTCCTTCAAGAACTCTCTGAAGGGCTGGTTTCATGGACTTAAATTCCTTCAACCTATTTATGTCATGGAAGATTTTCCTTTCCCCTTCAATTCTAACAGACATTTTTGCTGGGTAAAGTAATCTGGGTTGGCATCTTTAGTCATTTAGACCTGGGATTACTTTGGTCCAGGCTCTTCTGTCTTTCATAGATTGCATTGAAGAGTCAGGTGTAATTCTGATCGGTTTTCCTTTATACGTGACTTGTTGTTTTTCTTTTGCAGCTTTCAGTACTTTCTCTCTGTTCTGTGCTTTTATTTTTTTAATATGATGTGTTTTGGAGAGTTTCTTTTCTGGGCCTGTCTATTTTCTGTTATATATGCTTCTTGTATTTGTATGGGCATGTCTTTCTTTAAATTTGGGAAATTTTCTTCTACAATCCTGTTGAAGATCTGGTCCATACCATTATCCTGAGATTCTTCTCCTTCCTGTATGCCTATTATAAGTAAGTTTGGTCCTTTTATGGTGTCACACAATTCCTGTATATCCTACTCTTGTGTTTTCTTAAATTTTTCATAATCTTTGCTTGAGTTCTCTAATTCATCCACTTTATCTTCCTGTCTTGATATTCTGTTATCCATTTCATTCATCCTGTTAGTGAGACTTTATCCTGTCATTTCTAATTGTCTTACTGAGCGTTTCACTTCCCTCTTCACTTCAGCCTTAGTATTTAATATTTCTAAATCTTTTCTAAATTCATTCAGAAGTTTATCTCTATCTTCTTTCAGTTCTTTGATTTCTTTCTTTGTGTGTTCTTTAAATTCACTGAATTCTTTTATCGTGTTTATAATTGTTTGTTTGAGTTCCATGTCTTTGTTATTTCTAGGGGTTTTCATTGTACTCCTCTAGAGGACTGTTGGTACTTGGTGGGGACATATTATTTTGGTTTTTCATGATATTATTTTTCTCTGTGCCTTTTCGTGTGGATTTCTTTTGTAGTTATCAATTCTTCTGCAAGACTCAAGACTTCTTTTGTTAAGTTTAGGTCTGCTTCTTTTTGTAAACTTTATATGCCTTTGTAGTTTACTTGTTGTGTATGAAAAGCTGGTTGATACAGGCTTCAAGTTCTCTCTTTGGATTTTATATTGAGTGGCCAAATTTCTTTTGTCTTATTGCTCAGGAGTTCCCACAGAGGCCCAAGTCAGATGAGTGTCAGATGTTCTCAGGCTTTCTCCTAAGGTCTGAATCCCTCCAGGAATGATGCTGGCCTTAGGAATTTGAGGGCTGGACTGCCCTGGGAGCAGGACCCAGGAAAGGTGCTGGCCTCAGGAAGCTGGTGGCTGTGCCGCCCAGGGATGCAAATGGAGGTAGGGTGGGAACAGGCCCAGAGGGATCCCAGGAAACATGCTGACCCCAGGAAGCTGGTGGCTGTGCCACCAAGGGATGCAAAGGGTGGTTGGAGTGGAAAAAAAGAATGATGATTAAAATACAGTAAGTCCTTTGAGGAAATTTCAAAATAACATAACATTTAGACAGTTGTATGGTTATTGCCTACTGTCCTTAACCAAGTTTATAGTAAGAAAGAACATAAAGACATGAAATATGTGTAGTTTGTGGAGGAAAGTATTATAAGCAAGTTTAAAGTTGTGGACAAGGAAGTTGAAAACAAACCATCTATAATTGTCAGATAGCTTAGTGCAATTAAAGAAATAGCTGGTGCTCTGCACATGGATAACAGAGGTTTTCTAATGTTAAAACTCCACCAGTCAAAAGGTCCACATTGTGAAAGTGCAAATTCATTTCAAAGGCGATAACTCCAATTGAGATTGGCATGGTGACTTCAGCAGTAAAATGTCCATGTGGGGCAATGTTTCCCCAGGGTTAGAATCAAAATCATGTAGTAGCCACTGCAACTGATATCTAAGGGACCTGGCTACAGCTTGAGCTTGTAGATGGCAACTTGGCACTGTCATTCATGTGGTACTGGATTTATTGACATAAAGTATTCAAAATTGAGAGGGTTGTGGAGGCTTATACAAAGGTTCCAGAAAGGTGCTAAGGCTAGAAAATATGTTGCAAGAGCAAACACCCTACCAGAAGACCTTAAACAGCCATATCATGCAGCTAGAAAGGAAAAGCCTAGGCTGTGATGGAAACTCAAGAAAGTTGGTGATGCAATGATTGTGGAACATCTACTGAATAAAGATTCTTTGAGCATAAAGTATATTCAGTTCTAGCAAAAAGTCACATTTCTGTACATGGCAGAGCAATGGGTATTGGGTTGTCTTAATGTAATTGAAGCCCAGATGATTCTGTAATGAATCCCAAATGTCATATATGAAGCTGCAGTATATGGTGTTTATGCTGCAGTGCATTAGAACTCATCTTGCTCTTCCCCAATTCCTCTCTTTTGAATTGGAAGTATTGAACTGTACCATTGCATAATTGAAGTATTTAACTTCCATTTTGACTTTACAAGGACTCACAGTTGACAGATCAACTTGAGTTTGAAAAGAGAATGAAGCTATAGACTTTTGAACAATGTGGGAAATAGTAGGACTTTGGAAACAAATTATTGAATGCATTTTATGTTATGAAATGAACATGAGAATTTAGTAACCAGGAGTGGAATATTGTGATGTAAACAACATATGTTTCTCTGTCAAGTGGGCTAAAAATAACATTGTAATGCTTAATCTTCATTTTCAATTTCACTGGATTTACAATGACATAAAAACCCTTTTGACATTTTATGGGATATTGTTTCCAAAAGATTTGACAGAGTTATTAAGATGAACATTGGGTGAAAGATACACCATTCCATTCCATGGCCTGTGGTACTGAGTTGCTGAATAAAAGGACATGGTTAGCCGGAGAAGGTACAAGAGGTTTCTCTGCCTCCTAGTTTGAGATACAATATGGCCAACGATCTCATGTTCTGACACCATGCCTTTCTGAAATGAAAGACTGTCCTGGCCAAACATGTGCCAAAATAAACACTGCTTTTCTTAAGGTTTTTAAGGCATTTTGACACAGCAATGAGATAGGTAACGAATACAGGAATATATGGGAAAATGTCCTTAGATATTATAGTATTTGTTAGCAACTGTACCATTGTCTATAACTTTATGGTCAATATAGTTAAGAGAATTTGTATTTAATTTAATGTAACTTTAAGTAATGTATGAGCCATGTTCCTTATGATCTACTCCAGCGTATTTTCTGGGGACTGAGCAATACTATCTTGAAGAAGTACTAATTATTATAACACTAATTGTCTTAAGAGAGATCTACTTAATAAGGAAGACTATTCAGAAAGACTATTTTTTCCCTTGTGGGAATCCTAAGGTGCTAGCCAACTGACTTAAAAGATCTGTTATAGACCATTTGAGTATACAAGGTTTCAAATGAAATCAGATCAAAAACTTTTTAAAGGTAAAATATTTTCCTTACTGTTTCTATTTGCTTTCTCCCATGTTACAGGGTGGTCGCAGTTTAGAACAAACTCTTCAGTCATATCAGAAGCCTAAAGATGTAACTACATGTGATAATTATAGAGTTGGTAAAATACAGCTAGATTTTTTTTTAATTTCAAGTGATCAATCACTAAATTTAATACTAAAATGTGTGAAAAACTTTCTCTCCTCAAGTAAGCCTGATGGAAAATCTCCCTACATACATTTAATGAATAATATTTTCTCTAGGAAGTTGGAGAATCTGAATTGTTTTAAGGTATAACATTCATATTTCTGTTGATATACTATTTAGAATACTGTAATCCAAAAGAAAAATTCTTACATCTCATAGATCCTGAGGGAATTAGGATAGATACCAAAAGCAATGTAACTGAAAGATTACTTCTTCACCCTGCTTCTTCTTTTTGTGGTTTCTTTGTGTATTTCTCCAGCCCGATGGTAAGAAAAGCCTGACGTATGTCATCATAATTCTCATCCCTCTACCACATGTTCTCCCTCTTCACCACACACTGCACCTCACAAATGATATAAAGGCAATTAATTTTTATTTTACATTAGAGTTGTGCTTTCTAGTTTTCTCAAAACTCTACCAGGTATTCTCCATGTTCACCATAGACTACATCTCGCAATTGATCTAAAGACAAGTAACCTTTATTTTACATTAGAGTTGTGTTTTCTAGTCCCTTCTCTAAAGATGCTTGTCCTTCTTACTTTTCCTAAGCATTTTCGTGTGAACATACTGAAAGTCCTTATCCTACAGCAATTAATATCTAAAGTAATACTTTTAAATGACCTTACAACATGTCACCATCCCTCCCCCAGAAAAAGATGGTTGGGTAGGTAGGATGGAACCCTATGAGTGAGACTAGTGCCTGTATAAATCACATTGCAAAGAACTCATAAGAATGAGAGAGAGAGAGAGAGTTTCTATACAACACACTCTTCCAGCCTGATCAGCTCCTATATCAGACCCTCACATACTCTGCTTACAAGCATGTATTACCATGCCTGACCTTTCTACAAAACCTTTTAAATAGCCACATATATGATGTTGTGTTTATGTATATTGAAAACTTCAGAACTTTGGAAAACAAATTTGGCTTCTGTAAATAAAAAGAGAAAGCAAGCCAGGCTGTAGTCCCAGCACTTGGGAGGCAGAGGCAGGCAGATCTCTGTGAGTTCAAGGCCAGCCTGGTCTACATAGTGAGTTACAGGACAGCTGGGGCTACAGGGAGACCCTGCTTCAAAAAGACAAAAAAAGAGAGGAAGCAAGCAAACAAATCATACACACACACACACACAAAAAAAAAATCCTGTTTGTTTTATTCTTTTGTAGATTATTTGTAAATTCTTATCTTTTGCTTAATAAGGCCCCATGAAAATCCTTAGTCTCTGTCATTCAGTGCCTGATATACATGTGTCACATTATTTTTCAATAAAGAGTAAAAAATAACGTTGCCCTTATAACCAATAATCTATAGACAACTTGGTTATACAGATAATTGATTAGAACATTTGGAT